>NW_010542624.1:0-4087 GCF_000687285.1 Phaethon lepturus
CTGCGGGCAGCCCGGGCACACCTGCCCCGGCGCCGCGGGAAGCCCCTTCCCCCCGATTTTAAGCCTATCGCCCTTTGCCGGTGACGCGGGGAAACTTCAGCCCCCGCATCCCGCTACCCCGACTGCTTTTGGGCGACTCGGCACAGCTCTGAAGGAAGGCGAGGAGCCGACGACAAGGCCCTGTATCTATCTTGCACTCCTAATGACGTATTGTATCGCATCAGTAAGGTGTGAGGCAAAATTCTTGCACCTGTAACCCCGAGAGCCTTACCTCCGGGTCACGGTCCTCGAACACCCAGGATTTCCCAGCTAAAGCCTGGGGTCACAAGCAGCACGGGACACGGCACGCCGTTATCGATCGTAACCTGCGCCACAGCCTAAACAGAATCGCAGAGACCCAGCTCTTTTAAGCAGATGTGTCACGTGGGCAAAAGCCATTATGAGTTTCCATACGTTAATTAGGTGTGCAAAGTAGCTTGGATACTTCCTATGGATATTATCCACCAATTTCTCCATTGGATGGGGTAAGATTTTTATTCCTTTCCTTTTCCTTCAGAAGGCCAGTTAAGCCTACTTCACCCAAAGCCTGAGAGTGCCGTGGTGGAAAGCGCTGGGCCAGACCCTTGACAGCAGGCGTCCGCGCCCATCTCTGTGCCAAAATTTTCCGCGTTTCCAAGGTTTGGTTTCCACACGTCGGACTTATTTTTGAAGTTGAAAATCTTCACAGCAAGGCTGCCAGCTCCACAGAGGAAAGGCTACTTTACCCACTTACGTACCCTGTCTTAAAAGTCCCTGTGCAGCGTCCCTATCTCCCCCTTTCCTAACATCCCGGGGATTTACCTCATTTGGATGTTCTCAAAACCAGGCTTATGTTTGATCTTGTGCCGGTGTCTCCTGTTACGTTATGGTCGTGGCCTGCCTAGCACATTGACTTTCTGGTGATGCCTGGTACACAAAACTGCCTCAATAATTCAAATGACAAACTCTGAAGAAAAAATTATTTCTGGTGCATCACTTCCATTTCTACTGGATCTATATCTCCATCTTTCTTTGCCTTTCTTGGCTACTCCTTCCCTAGTCTTGCAAATGCCATGTTCCAGCCCGCGCAGTTTTCCCATCGACACTTCTCATAAAAGGTCCTTCATCTTCACATTTATTTCCTGATTTTTTGTTCACAGAGATTGCACTTCTGAAATCTCACAGGATATTTTGAAATTAAATTAATCTAAGAATATTTCTATTTCTTTCAAGTTTGAACTTAGACTGCTTGTCATTCCCTTCTGGTAGACGTAAGCATGTTACACATTACTTGCCACAAAAAGTTTTCAGGCAAGGGCGGGGAGGGAGAGAGTGGCTACCTGTGAAACAGAGATATTATTTTTTTCCTGAGATTTTCTCAGCAAAGCATTTCAAATCACTCATTATATCAAGTTATGCTGGGGTGTGACTTCATGTAACATCAAGGATGAAATATTTGTCTCATATCAGCTCTATTCAAGAAAAGCTGTTTCACCTCTGTGCTACGTGGTCTTTATGCTCCCAGCTGCCTCAGAGGAGTGTACGTACAGTAGTTAACAGGTCTAAGTGCTTAAATTTATCAGGTTAACTCAGACTAAAGTGCAACTTCTACAGAAATGCCATTTTCAAAATATGAGATTGACAGAAAATATTTCACCTGCGTCTTAAAAACTACAATTCAAAGAAATTACAAATATGTTTCCTGGCAGTGTTTCTAGACCGAGTATTACCATACTGTGGTAGTACACGATGCTGAGAAAGAAAACTGACTGGGAACATTCAAGCAAAACTGACCACTGTGCTTTTTTCCATCGTGCCTAACAGAAGAAATTGTAACAAAAAAGTACAAATAAAAGGAAAGGCAAATGATAAATAAAAAGAGCTTAAATGGTATTTCAGTTCCGGATTATATTTCATGTCTTATTTCCACATTTTATACTACATTTAAATGAATCTTTATCTAGTGGGTTCCCTCAAGTAACACCTATTCTTCGGTCCCTTGAAGTAATAACTGCTATAAAGAAAAATGGCATAGCGACATGTTTTGTTCTCGTGCATTAACTACTAAAATTAATGATAAATAATTAAAACCAAAAGAAACCAAGCTAGGTTTTTATTTACATTGATCCTTATGTTGAAAACAATGTAGTCAGACTTGGTTCATCACAGAGATGATTTCTCAGTTGAACCTCTTTCCCGGTGGGAGAGTCGAGCAGTTTGATGGGCCTGATTAGGGATGCAGGAACGGCTCCATTTAGATCAGTGGGACATCTCTAGCTGATGTAGAACTAAGTGCCTACAGAAATGTTTGCGGAAAGCAGACCTTCCATCTGAAATGCTTTGTTATGCTCAGGGAGGACGGATGGTGAAGGACTGCTCCGCACTCTCCAGCCGGGAGGAAGGAGTGTTGTTGTCCCCTCTCTGCTGTACTTTATGATGAGATCTTAAAGCTAAAAGAAATGACCACGGTCAGCACTAGATATAGAACATCACCTGTCAGTAATGATACATCATTAAAACCAAAAGAAGCCGAGCTACATTTTCACTTTCACTAATATTTACACTGAAAACATTTGGTGAGCTTTACTTTATCATAGTGACTGATTTCAATGACCAAAACTCCCCTTTTACGAAGTTATCCTATCTTTTACTGAAGACTGCAGCAGTAGAAAACTTCCCCCACACCCGGTAATGCTCTCCTAAAGTTGTATTATCCCCATTGCTCTAACGGGGTGATTTTATCAGCTCTGAAAGGTACAGCTTTCAACCACTGCATATAGCAGCTGTGGCACGAGAGTTATACGTGCTCACGGGGCCTGTGCTAACTCTCCCGCTCACAGCTCCATAGTGGGAGTCTCCTGGGTATTTCAAGAGCTTCTTCACATGGTGAAGAGAGTCACGGCACAGCATAGTTCCCCTGTGGTTGTCTGAAAAAAGGAGTAGATATGGCTAACTTTCTGCCAGTAGCATCCTCCTCTTCTGGCGCTTGAAGAAAACTCTGAAAAGCAGAAGCTGGTACGGCTGCGGTGGCTGCGGTGCTCCGAGGTAGGGCCAGTGCTTTCCTTTCAAGTTTGCAAACCAACAGCGTTGTTGATCCGATGACTAAGTGTTACCCCGTGGCACTTACTTCATAAATATTCAGTAGTTGTTAATTACAAGAAAAAATGGAGCTGCTGGCTCGGGGGTGGCTGCCGAGACGTCACTAAACCGGTGCTTTTTCCCATGAAGGCAGTAAAGCGGAGTAAGTGCCTCTCTCTGGCTGAGTGCATGAAAAAAGCAAAGAGGTTTTCAGAGTTGTTCAAGGTAGGTTCTATTTTTCATAAAATGTTTAATTTAACAGTGACCTAGTTTTACAACATCTTTCAGCGTCTTGGCTTTCCTCATCTCCCGTGTCTTAGCCTACATCGTTAGAACAACACAGCAATAGGCTCTACAGACTTTGTCAAAGCAAACCAAGTAAGACCTTAGCTGGTGGATTAATTCTTCTCACCTATTTTGTTTCAGGCAGTCGTGATGGCACAGTTTCTTTGTAGTCTTAAGGAGGTTTTAGAACATCTTTTAAGGTGGCACATATTGTAGATTTTTTTTTGTGTCAGCTCAAAGCCATTTGCTTATTTCATGGTACATTTTTGAGTATCAGGCTGTAGCAGCAGTCTTGAATTCCTCAGCCTTTTTACAGAAAGATCCCCTGTTTTGTAAACATTCAATGAACAATATGGAATTGGTGGCTAGATTGCCTGGCAAATTTGGAAGTTTACAAGTAGTACAGACTCATGGTAGCATTCAGTGGGAGCAAGCTGAGGGATGCTGTTTATTTTGCTTACCTTACTTCACCTACCAGAAGGAAAAAGTTATTCTGCATCCTGTCATCGCGACCGATAAATGGCACGTCGAGGGATGTTCACTCTCTCTTTTGCTGTGCACTACATAGGGTGCTCTCAACTACTGTTTCATGGTACCCTTCTGTGATTCCTAGCTTGCCTTTATGGAAGGGTCCCTTCCAACTCAAACTATTCTATGATTCTATGAAGTATACTTTAAAAACTCCTAATACTCTATTGTGTGTGCT
>NW_010542624.1:4118-43477 GCF_000687285.1 Phaethon lepturus
CAGGAAAAGGGAGCAAATAGAAGAACGGTTGATTTCAGCCATGCAGCCCCAGAACACATTAGGTCTGCAGAAAGATGGCTCTTCTGTCCACCTGCATCTCACAGAATCTCAGGAAATTTTATCATTGGAGAGCCAAGTATGGGGAGCCTTCCTGTGCTGAGTCCTTCCTGCATACCCTGCTACGGAGGGAAAGCCAGCGTAGGAGATGCTGCCACATCTACCAGGTTTATACGAGTGTGAGTGCTTTCTCTACAGGGACAATTCGTCCGTGGGGATCTCAGCCCACAAGAGGTTTCCTTTGATCCACGTTAACGTGTTTTGCAGAAATTGAACATGTCAGGCTGAAGAGCGCAGGTGATGTATACTGGCAGTTTCTGAGCCATGAGTTCAACAGCATCAAGCCAAATGTATGTTCCTACATCTACAAGAATCATGCGCGCTAAAAGAACAAAGACAACTTAATAGGAACCATGCAGAGCCAGCGTGCACTGGCCCTGTTGAGCTTCACTGAATTCTTTCCTTTACACAAAGGAATTTCAGCTGTCTTTGCAAACGAAATTTGTGTCAGCTCTAACGCTTCTTAAATTTTGCGTGACATCCGACAAACTTCTCCGTGACTTGTTACCATCAGGAAAAAAACAAAGCAAAACACAGTGGTGAATTTCAGGCATGGAGAAACATGTGCCTTGGATCTAGAGAAATCACAAAACCAAAAGAATTAAAAATAATTTTTTTGTATAAAGCTAAAAATATCAGAATGACATAGTAATGGTCCCTCTGTTCATTTTTATCAATAAAGAACACTGTGGAAAGGCAAAATTCACAGTGTTTGCAAACACACCTGGGACAGTGTAGAAGACCTTGTTTGCTGGAAGTATTAAACCGAGGTTTGTGTAAGAAGCTTTGCCTCATACTGTCTTATCTGGAGTCCCAAAATGAACCAAGAGCAATACTACTGATCAGAAGGCGAAAGACTCACTTTCTTCAATATTGTGGTTCTTGCTCAATCGTAGCAGAGGCATCCTTTTCTCTCCTGCCTTGGAAATCACGCATCTGAACAAATCAGAGCACTGGTTGAGGAGATTAGCAGTCTCATTCTTTCCTGTGCTAAAGGTGGTTCTTTAGAAGGGATTTTAGGTTTTTCTGTCTTTAACAGGTAGGAATCTGCTAAGATCTCTCCACCACTTCTTTCAGTTCACCAGGAGACCAGTTCCTTAATACCTAACAATGTTTCTTCTTTTCTGTCCTTTAGTCAAGAGCAGCCTTCTGCGCAGCCTCCATCAACCTGATCAGAACTTGTAAAGTTTTCCTTGGACCCAGTATGGCCTCCACTTCTGCCACATTGGGTGCCCAAGTATTATGAAAGCTCACTGCTCTAAGTGGCAGAAATGGGTAAATTTCCATAGAATTCATACTTTCTCCAGTCAGTCTGTACCTACTGGACTGGAAAATGTGCACAAGGAATACTCACTTTGAATAAATCACAACGTCTTTGGCTATTCTGTAATACTGCAAAAGCTTCCTGTGGACGTTTTTTCTGTTTGAAGTAGGTTTTATGATGATTAATTACATAAGCTGTGATGGGAGCTGCTGCGCAGTGGGAATAAGGAGCCTGAAGTGTGGAGGAATGTATGAAATGTGTTTAAAAAAACCCTTAAAACTAGCAAGATACAGTATGTGCCTTTCATAGCCCTGATCACGCTGTTTGTATGCTATATCCCCCTCTCACCACTATTTATCTGTGTCTTATTAAACTATGTTTGTCACAGCAAAAACTGTATCATCTCCTGCTTTTTAAAAAGCATTGAACATATGGAAGAAACTGCAGACATCACCATAAAACTTGTTTGTTTTCTGTACTTGGATGATTTATAATACCCACCAACACAGTTCAAGTATTGAAACGCATGTCTCTGTGTTTGTGTATCTATATATATTCACTTTGTGTACACACACTTTTTTTATATATAAAATCTTTTCTCCAATAGTTACAAAAAAATTGCAGGATGTTGATAATTTATCTAAATCACATGATGCCACTTCTCCCTCTTTGGCTAATTTATGTAGCTAAGCATCACAGTGCACTTTCTGGTTTTGGCAGGGGAGTTTAACATTTGACATTTTCTTTTGGTGAATATCCAGTTACTTAATTTCATTTCTTTTTTTTTTTTTTCCCCCCCTGTCAACAGCAGTAAAACTTGTGCAGTCAAACATTTCTACAATTTGAATAGGAAAAGTCCCTAAAACTCACTTTCCAATTCAAGTGACTGTTAATGGATTACTTTCCAACTATTGTTCCAGCTTGTCTGCTGCTGAGGAAGTAGTGCACATGGAGGAGATCTGGCTGAGCGGGGGTCAGTTGTGCAGCACTCACTAAAATGAGTGGGAGGTGGGAGGCAGAAGGACTCAAAAAACAGTTATTAGCCTAGGAAACCTGATTTTTCCAGGCTCTCACTAGAGGCGCTGGGTAGAGATGGCTGGAGATTCGACGCTGGAGCGTAACCTCAGATGCTCAGAGCTGTGCCAGAAAGAATCTTTCGTTCTCTCTGCCGAGCACAAGAAGACCATAAGAAGCTTTGCCCCACTGGACAGAAGTGAACCTTCCCTAGCTTTGTGAATCCCCCTTGCCTATAAGCCCAGGAATCCAGACACCAGTTTTGCAAATCTCAGCAGTATGAAATACGAGATGGATCCCAGGCTCAGTTCTGGTCTCGTCTTCCCCCTCTCTGGCCAGAAGAACTCCACCGGCAGCTCCCTTCTTGAAACACGCTCCTTACTTCAATACTCAGCCTGTTAAGCCACGTCAATAAAGAGACTGATACAGCCCGGTACAGTTAAAACCTATTTCAAACTGTTCTGTTAAACTAGAACATGAGAACAACACACTTGCACAACGCATAATTCAAAATAATGCATGGGGCCTATTTTAAAAAATACAACTTTAATTACATTTTTTTCTAATTATCCAAGAAACTGCTTCAGATCTGCATCACCATTAACAACTCCACAACTCCTGAAAAGATGTGATACGCTTCATGTCAGGATCTCAAATAGCATTCTAAACACTGATTTGAGGACAGTGAGTCCTCAAATGCACTTGCAGGTAAATGACTATGGCAGGCATGGTTGAAACTCTGCCATTCTCAACTGCTTGGGCTGCAACATTTAATTTTATCGACTGGCACAAGGCTGGCTTCTTATTTTCTACCTTTTTTTTAACGTTTCAGCACAAACAGTTCAGCTCGCTCCAAGGAGATTTGATGAAAAAAAGGCTTTTGTCCATGTTAAATATATTCTTATAGCTGAATATGCCCATTTTTTGAGGCTATTGTTAAAAATGTATCAGTGAGATGGGCCCTGGTGACAAGGAAACACCGTTCTGTGAAAATCTGCCCAGATTTTGACAAGTTACAAAGTCGGAAATTTTCAGCTTCTTCCTGCTTACATTCTTAGAGATTGAAGGCTAAATTTCCCAGAAGCTGATTGCAGTGATGCATATTCAGAATAGTATAGTTAATTTTAACTAAACATGTAAATTGCCCAGGGAGGGGGGTGCTGTTCTGCTTCTTATTACCAAGTTCTAGCACAGAAGGGGACTGAAAATCACTGAGTCTGTCCCACCACTGAAGGGAGGCTCAGCTGTGCCTAAGTTACTCCTGACAAGTCCTTAAAGACATTCAGTGCTGGAGATGCCATAGATTCCAATGTTTAGTGAAAAACTATCTGTACAAAGTTTCATCCTGATACTGAAGATGAATCTCTCTTGTTCAACCTGGAGCCCGTTGCTTCTTGTCCTCCATCACGGGTGTAGAAAGCAGATTATCACTGTTCCTGCTGGAGCAGAATTTCACATTTTTTAAGACTTTTACCCATTTTTCTGTATCAGATTAGGCAGCATCAAATTTCTTCCCTTACAGCTTGTTTTTTCGATGTCTCACCATTCTTATTGCCCTCCTCTGGACCATCTCCAGCTGCTCCACATTTTCGTGTCTACAAGCGTACACACCGCTCTCGCTGACGCCTCTGCATCGCCCATCAGAGCACTCTGCACCTGCACAGGCAGCCCAGGGTGACGTTCTCCCTTTTTTGCACTAGCCCAGCATTTTTCCCTCCTGTTCAATTGGAAGGATTCTTGTATCTAGGAAGCCTACTAAATATTTTCCCACAGAATTGCTGTGAAAACAGTTCCTTGCTGTCTTGTTTCTGCAGTTCCTCATTCCTGTCTAAATGTAGCTCTTATTCATATTGAATGCTACCCACATTTTTCAGACCGTACCTGCAATTTATCAAGATCACTGAATTTTAATCCTGGCTTCTAACATACTTGCAGTCTCTTGCTGCCTGAAATTATCTGCAAATTTAATAATGATACTCTTTCTGTCATCATCCAGCTCATTAATGAATTTAATGAATACTACCAGACATAGAGCAATCCTCTGTGGAACTTCATGCAACTCATCCTTACATTTTGACAATGAAATGTCTTTAACTGCTGTTTGAGTATGGTCTGTTAATGCAATTCAGCATCACATTTTCGGTACAAATATCTACAAGTTCACAATCTACCTTCTGCAAAATGGTTGTTTGAAACTCATTCTTTCTTTTTTTTTTTCCTTTTTGCCAGGAAATTATTTTATGAAAATACTAATGGGACTCAGACTTCAAGGAGATTGAGCAGAGGTGAAGCAAATTTCATGTTCCATTCAAAAGTGTAATTGTGGGAGTTATCTTGAGGTGCACTTTTATTAGCATTCACAGAAGGCAGTCACTCTGTTAGATACTGCCTGTCTCTCATTGTCCTCCCTACCAAAAAGGTTTCTCAGATTTTAGCTCAGCAGCTGATGGCAATAACACAGAGGAAAGCATAAATATTGAAACATGGAGGAAGAACGTCCTTAATACTCCATTGGACCACCTCACTTTGAGCAAAAACTTTGTATTTGCGGTGACTTGGAGACCTTATGCTACAGTTTTGCTCCTTTGAACCCCGTATTGTGCAAAGGAATAGTACCCTCCATGACAGTTAGAACATATTTAGAAAGGGCCCACAGATCAGCTCATGTGGCTGTGAGCCATAATCTACCCACACACGCAAAAAAACCAGAGTTCATTTCACTCTGTTACAATCAGCTGGTCCTCCTCATCCCTTCACAGTACAAAGGGAAGTCTCTCTTCCTAGATGCTCAACTATTCAGTTTTTGGAACCAGTGGGAAAACACAAAAGTATTTCCAGTGTCTCTACCTCTGCAGCAGGCTAAGTCTTCCTTGCTTCTGCATGTCTCACACGTGGACTTTCCAGACTGAATAGTTGTAAGTAAAACACCAAGAAGTCTTGGTGCTGGGAGCTCAGATGTCACCTTGAAATAACAGCAAAGCTTTTGTTCTTTATTAGATCTCATGCTTTTGTTTTGCTTTGTAGCTCTGAAAGCTCTCAATGAAAATGAAACTTCTACCATCATGTCCACATCTGCAAGGAGCTGCATGTTCACCGAGTGTCACCCCCGTGGATGTAGGCTCCAACAACCAGTCCAGCTCACCCACTGGTGAGGTCCACTGGGGTGAGGAGAGCAAGCTCAGCACACGACTGGTCTAACAGGCACCTGCTACCAAAATGCTCTCTCCTCACCCAGGCCCAGGCCACACATTCCCTGCACTTCTATCGGATCGATCTAGTGGACATGTGGCTACAGGACAGGCCAGTTTGGCTAGCAGATCTGATGGAAAACAAAGGCAACAAATGAAGATGACTCTGCAGTTGGAACAGGGCGGGCAAGACTGCCTTTGAAAAAGGCTATTAGTTTTTAGCTCATTTTAGATGCAACGCAAACTGTTACCTCTGCCTTCCCTCTGCATATTTTTCTCCTTCCTACCCTCTAGCTTCCACTCATAAAATGTGTGGAGGGGGGCTTAAGTCAGTCATCCATTTTTAATTATTTTCAGCAGTTTTCATTTTTAATCTACAGTTTAAAATCCAATGCTCCATGACAAAACACAACCTTGGCTCTTCCCTGACTTCCCTAACACTGCATCTTTTCAAAAACAGATGCACTTGTTTGGTCTTTGCCAGACCAGTGTGTACGTTAATCTCCCAGTCAATTTCACAGTAATTTAGATTATCAGAAATTAATTCCAAACAAAGCTAAAAATATTCTGCTCATTCCCTAGCTCAGTCCTTGAAGGACCATGTTATCTGATGAGGATGTTGCATGGACCCAACACAACCTCGGCTCTTCCCTGACATCCCTAACACTGCATCTTTTCAAAAACATGCACTTGTTTGGTCTTTGCCAGACCAGTGTGTACGTTAATCTCCCAGTCAATTTCACAGTAATTTAGATTATCAGAAATTAATTCCAAACAAAGCTAAAAATATTCTGCTCATTCCCTAGCTCAGTCCTTGAAGGACCATGTTATCTGATGAGGATGTTGCATGGACCCATGTAGTAGGACTGCTCTCTTACACAAAGTGACCGATTCACCTTACAAACCTCTGCCAGACAAAAAGTTAGGTCCTCCTCTAAGACAATGTCCCAGACTTCCTCTATAGTCACCAGGGGGAAAGTAATGCACCTGTTTCAAATACAGATCTGACGATGGGATGTGTTGCCCTCTGGAGTTGACACCATCTCTTCCTTCTTTTGGGGAGGGACTGGACAACCAGCTCAGACCAGCTGTTAAAGGGTGGGAGCTGGCAGAGAAGAAACTCAGATAACGGATTTTAGTCAGAAGGGACTTGTTTCTGCAAAGCACTCTGAACTCTCATGGAAGTTTTGGACAAACCATTAGCCTTCGGGGTTGTTTCCTAAACCTGAGGAGAAACCAAGCATAAAAAAAGTGGGCTGAACCATGGCTCACTTAATTCTTGGGGGCTTAAAGCTTCTTTGTCAACATTCAATGATCTATCCTGTTACATATTTTTAAAGGAAAGTGGTAAAAATTACAAAGGAAAATGCAAAAGGAAAAGACGAAAATATCCTAATATTGCAACATCCTTATAGACATCATGCAGGAGATCTCAAGGAATCCAAGGTTTCTAGCTTTGCAGCCACCATTAAAATGAGGTCATGAGACCAGTAGCTCAATGCATAACAGTTTTTGTACACAGCAACACAAACTACTACACTAGGAAAAAATGGGATCAGCTTCAAAGATACTTTTTGCACACAGCGTTGGCTTCAGGGATAGCAGGCTTAGTCTGTCAGTAATATCAAACAATTTTTCTCTGTGACTGACCCTGCAGGTGAGAATTTTCAGCCCGTACACTGCATTGCTAGCTACAGCTGCTGGGCTGTCAGGAAAAACTCCTGAAAAGGAAACTGCTAACCGCAAAGAAAACGTGAGAGACGAAAACAGAAGTGAGAGAGACTAATCAAAACCCCAGGTTTTCTCTTCATGACCCCTTCACTTGCTGCTTTAGACCATCCTATCATAGTCATGACATAATCCACTGTAGGGACATATCTTCCTAGTTTTCACCTGATTGTCTTAAAGCAGTTTTTTTCCCCACTGAAGTGTTACAACCCTGGATATGCACCAGCATTTTAAAAGTTTCCTATGCAGGTATTTGATTTTTAGCTACTGCAGTTTAAGAAGAAAATTTTGGCAAAATTTTAACAGACTGCCTTATCAGGGAGTTTCAAGTAGCTGGAAATTGTCTGGTTTTAATATAGCAGCTAGACCCATATCCACATTGGAAGCATTTTTGGCCCAAGCCAGATTAAGGTTCCAAGTAGCCTTAGGCAGGGAAAAATACCATGGAGGGTGTAAGAGGCCATGGGAATGTCCTGTAGTATTAAACTGCCCATTGTCTACCCATAACTTTATTTACACAGAGAACACTTCTACAGCAACTGCTGAAAAATATCCAGAGCCAGTGAAAACGAATGGAGAGTAAAATCCTCTTTTCAGAAGTGTTGTGCCATCTGGTCGTTACCGTGTTTGTAAATACTACCCTTTTACAAAAACTCCCCAGCGCATTGCAGGTTTTACTCAGTCTCTTCTTCCTTCAGTGCTTCTGCCTTAATTTTAACAGGTACTAGAGATTCTTAGAATATATATATAGGCTATCAGCACCTTACATTTTGCCCAACCTCATTATTACAAAGACAATTGCAATATCCCCTTTGTAAGAAATGCGCTTCCCTACTTAAAACCTGTGCTTTCACTGACCCGGGACAGTGCATGTAGGCTGCTGTTTACTGCAATTAACAGTCTTCGGAAATAAAGACCACGACTAATTTTGAGTTCCAACAGGATTCCTATTTCTCATTCTCCCTTTATTTGGGCAGCAACTGCAATGCTGTTCACAATAATGATTTCCTACCTTTTATTTTTGGAAAGCAGGTAGTTCTGTTCTTAATTAATTCTCTCAACGGAAGCTCAATCTGCAGGGCACTGTTCTCTAACCACCGTGATACGTCCGCTCTCCTCGGAAGTGACTCTGTCCATGCGTGCGTCCCCCCACTACTCCCCATCACCAAGGGTCAGCTCTGACCCTCCATACCAGTATAAAAGCACGGCCTCCCATTTCTCTTCGCCTGCATGGTGTGTCAGGACTTCAGACAGACCACAGGAGGGTGGCCCAGCCTGGCCCTTCACTTTCTGTTCATCACAGACCATAATGAATGTGGGAAAGTTTAGGTAAAAGGGGATCCCTGAACACTTCTGTTGTTTGCTGTCTACGTGCAGCGCCCAGTTTTTCAGCCAGCTCTCATATTCTCATACTTGCCACGACAGTGGCACCTGTGTCCTGTAAGTTATATCTTCCATAACGCCAACATGGAATTAGGCATTTCTCTGAAAAGAAATGGGGAGACTTGCATCATGTTTACAGGAAAACTGCTAATTCAGCTGCTGATGGAGTAACAAAATAGTGTGTGTCTCAAGTCTGGCACCAGAAACGCTTACACATTCGTTTTCTTTACTCTCCAGAAGTTATAACAGCATTCCTAAACACAGATTTGAGTCTAGCTTTGCAGGATTTGTATTCTGAATTCAGAATGCATAGTTCATATATGAAGTATGGCTCATAAACACAGAGTACATAAACACAGTTCATAAACACAGAATTCATAGCTCATATTTGCCCCCAACAAACTACTACCTTTTGTTTGCAATGCTCAGCCGTACAGAACGATCCTCGTTATTCCTGCCTTCATCGGTGCCACCATCTCCTCAGGACTCAATGAACATACGATAATACTGGGATGCATAAGGCAGGAAAAACCAGAGCATCAGAAGCCCTCGTTAAACACTTATATTATCAGACATAGACTGACCGGGACTAGGGACTGTTATGACAGGCATTTTTTAACAAAGGCAAACAATTCTCGCTGCGCGTTGCTTGCAGCCCGCGTCCCCAGACGGGCTCTCCCCCGGCCCGAGCGTGGCGGGCAGACCTGCCTTGTCTGCCCCAAGCCGGGGAGCCAGATGCCTCACCCAGCTCTTTGGGCGAACGTGGTAACTCGGTCTCTGAAGTCTTCGGTGGTCTGGCTGCCCAGCAGTACAGCGTGGGCACGTCCAGAGCATACACAGATAAATCTAAACATCTTGTCTTTCCAGAGCATAAACTAAGCCCTTACAGTGTCTACCCCTTTTCAGGATATAAGCAAGTCAATATATCCTCTCCTACCACCAACCCTTCCTCTCCTACCACCAACCCTTCCTCTCCCCTTCCTTTTGACAGAAAAGTATCTGGATTGCAATCTGAGATGACATGTTTTTACAAACGAGGGTTATAAGGGAATTCAGCCAAGGAAAATCTCAAAGATTACTTTCCTGCAATAAGAATGGAAAAAGAAGGGGTAGCAAAATCTTCACATGACCATTTTCTCATCTTCTCCCCTCCCATCTACTGGAAAAGTGCTTTTATCTGTCCAGAAACAGGGATGGAGAGAGGACTCCAAGCCCCACGATGCAGGAGGGCTCTCTGTGAACCATTGTGGATTTTATGCTCTGTAGCACAGCATAGAAGTCAGAAAAGAGTACCTGAAATTCTGTAGAATATGGACATGAAGTCTGAGCATTCAGTTTTGGTTCAGTTCAGTTTTGGTTCAGTTCAGAGATGCTTCTTCTCCAAGTCCCTTCTCTGGCAGGGACGGAGAGCCTCAGCACATAGCTCTCATCAGCTACCAGAAGAGGACTGCTGGGATGTACTGATTTTTGAATGCTGTATGGGCTTTGGACTCTGAAGACACAGTCTCTGGGACATCTCAAGTTGATATGCTAGAGGTGAAGATCCTCTCCTGGAGAGCGGCAGCCTCTGTGGAAAGGTAGGTACAACCACAGACAGCATCTGCCAAGCTGATCCACCTCTCCCATCTCTGTGTGCAGAGCTGCTCACTGAAGCACACCCTAATGCAAGAAATTAATAATTAGAAAGATCCCAAACCTCCTATGTGTTGTTGCGGCTAAGTTGGAATTGGGATCTGAAGCCTCCCAACCTCTTGGCATCTTGTGAATAACAAGAGAAGGGAAAATTTTTCAGCAGTCTTCAGCTCACCCAACACACTGTTTAATACACTTTACAAGGCTTTCAAGAAGGATGGATTCTGATACAACCTTGCTTGTCACAGCATCGTTTGTGGTCATGAAGTTACTTAACTGCCCCAAGGAGAGCAACTGGGACTGGGTAAGTGATTGCTGGTCTTGAATTCCACAAACCTCCCGAAGAACATCTCACAGGAAGGATTTCCATAGATTAGTTATGAAACAGATAAAAGTGTCCCCTTCCTTTTTTCTTTTTTTCATGTGTCGCCCTCCCTTTTCCTTCAGCTCTCCCCTGTTACTGCACTCAGGAAGCTTGCACAGGACCCCCATGTACTTCCTCTGTATTACTTAGCATCGTGCATCTCATCTTCACAGTAAAACACGCAGGCTCCACCTCCTCCATCTCTTCTCATATGGAAATCTTGCCATTCTCAAAATTATTTTATTACGTGTTTTGAGGCCATTCTATGTTTCATGGATTTTTTCTGATGGGTAGCCAGAACTGAGGGCTGCATCCTGGGAGAAGACGAGGTATTTTCCCAGTGGCAGCTGTATTTGCTATTCTTCGCTCTCCCAGGAGCAGTGGCTGTGTATTTTCTGCTAGTTCATATTCCAAAGCTATTTCAGAACACGATATTCTCTCTGGTTCCCAACTCCTGGCTTCCTGGCCCCAGTGGGAGTTCTCCCTACCAGGTATGAGGAGAAACCCAGGAGCGGCTAAGACGGGGCCACAAGGAAAAGGGGCTTCAGAGGCAGGAGCAGCAGTGCCACGCCACCTCCTCGCTGTGCTGCAGCTCCTCCAGAGATGCCACAGCCCCAGGACACCGGCCAGAACAGCACTTACCTTGCAGAGACTGGCAAACGCCACGCATTTCCTGACCTAATGGGGAACACCAGCAGCTCCACTTGCCAAAATGCGGCGTGCATGTTTGTGGCTGGGGGGACGAGTCCGTGTCCACTACAGAAACAGAATCTCTGCGGCACGAGTACTGCAAACCAGCACAGGGCTCTTCCTGTCTAAAGGGCAGGGTTTTAAATGATTGTTAATTGCGGAAATACACTGGCGATCTCCTCATTAACTGTTTTGGGGATGGTGAAATGCAACCACTTCCAGAAAAGCTGTAATTAACTATTTCTGAGACTAATTCCCTGCTTTATATCTCAACAGGAAAATAAGTTTTCTCTCCTTGATATGGTTAGGTGAGTATTCTGGTTTGTAATGTCACAGAAAGATGTGCCTTAGGATGAAACCTTAGGGGAAATAAATTTTTAAAAGAACTTTTCACACTTTTCTTCCATAATGGGTGGGAATATTTCTTTAGTACTTCAAGTAGCTGGGGAGAGGAAAACCCTTCCCCTCTTTTACTCTCAGGGCCCCCAGTCCTCTCCAAAAAAGGTAAATATAAAACCATCAGAAGTAATGATCCATTTTCTAACATGCTTTAGGGACAGACCCAGTTATCTTTCCTTTGGATTTACTTGGAGATTAATGAAACATAACATGTATTAGAAGTTACATGTCTGAGCATCTTTCTCATCACTCTTCTGGAAGAGCTGAAAACTGGAACACACGTGTATTATTGTTCTGCTCATTCTTTGAGAACATAGTGTAAAATAGGGTCTCAGGGAGAGCAGGAGGACCTAAAAGATTGGACAGTCTTTTCCCAAGGTTCAGGTTTCTTACAGGAGCTTGCAAAAGCTATCTCACCGCACTCCCACCCAGCAGGCAGGCTGGAAATCTTACTCTTGCTCTAGACTCAGCACTGCTTTGCCATTTTGCAAAACTTGAGCTGAAAGAAACCAAAATTGCTTTTTTGCTTGCTAAAGGAGATGTATAAACAGTACGTTGTCATAGTAAACTATGGATGAGAAACGGCCCTATTCTTATCTTGCAGACGTCATTCGTCCCGAATATATTTCCATCTTCTTGAAGTGCAAGAATGCACTTTAAAACACAGAACAAGAGAAAAAACATAAGCAACCAGGAATTCCATAAAATGACCCAATTAAAAAATGAGCATCTTTCTCAACACAGCTTCAGTCGAAGCAGAGGTCAGCCCCATGGCCTGAAGGAATGCAGCAGCAGCGGCTGAGAGGCAACAGTGACACTCAGCTGAAGCAGCGTGTGGCAGCTGGGCGAGGAAATACAAGTTGATGACTGTCCTGATATACACCACCTTGCCCAGATAAAGGCTCATTAACCCCAACAGGAAATAACTGCAGCTTTTTCATTTACTCCACATGTACATGTCGGAGCAGTGGCTCAAGGACTGGGTTGGTTTGATTTTCACTCAGCTGTCAAGGAAGACGCAAGTACAGGCAACTGTTATGGCAGGTAACTACTAATTTTGATTTGTGCAGAGATGTAAAAATCTTTGCTCCAAGGAAACGTCTTTGCCCTCAGCTGTTGTTAGTGGTCAGAGCTGCAGAGTCTCATCCTGCATGCAGCACCTCAGCCCTGTGACACCAGGCATTTCCCAGGCACAGTCCGCAGACCTCGCGCAACACCGCTCCAAACCCAAGCTCTGCAACCTCCGGTGCAGATACACGTAGGTACACACCCCGTCCACTGTGGTGACCTACTCAGGGACTGCGTCTGCCATGATGCAAACACTCAGTAAATACTTAATAATAGTAATAAAACTGCTCTATCAGGTAGAATACTGGACCACAATATTGGAGATGGCTTCTCTCCAAAACTTGCACTGTAGAGAAAAAAGTAGTTAAGTGTCACTGACCAAAGTCCCCGTAGCCTGGTGACAGAGCTTTGTAAGCAATGTGGTGGGCAACTTTTTAAACATCAACCTTATGCAAGGTGAGCTTGGTGCCACATGGCACTGTGCAGCGGGAGGGGGACCAGGGTCACCAGTGGTTTTGGCTGTCCCTGTTAAAAGCAGAACTGGTAATTTAGGCAATCCTGTATTTCCTTCTAAATTGGTTTTAGTAGATGAAATGCCTAAAAACATAATTAATGTTTACATATCCACTTATGAGAGCCAATTAGTCAGCTCCTCAGAAAGACCATTAACTTGATTTTTTTGCCTCTGTGCATTGTAACCAATTACAAACCCAAGATTCACACCTACTAGATACACCTAGAAATTCAGAATTTGCCAATATATGAATTGTAATTTAATAAAAGAAAGACTAAAAGATGGACAAATTAATTGAGAATAAGAAATGATCCAATTATTTGCCAAAGTATTTAAAATAAAACAATTAGAAGTAGGGATGTCTGAGTCAATCTCTCCTTTAAGTAGTTTTCACCCCATTCAGTCCAACTTGGTATATCCACTTTGTTCCGTGGAAAAATCCCCATGACTCCAAAGTGCAGATGGAGTGTGCTTTTAACTGTACACTGCACACTTCAGACTTCATAGATGGCATAAAGCACAGCAGTTCTGGCTCTGTGTTTGGGGATCCTGTTATCTCCAGGAATCCAAATTACTAGTAGTAACAATTCAAGCACTTGGATCACAGAAAACATGTAGGAAAAAAATCAGTAGATCTTGCAGTGTCTGTCCTGAATAAGAGATGGAGATGTGCAAGGAAGCGTGTGCACAGGGCTGCCTTTTGTTTTTTCTTAAACTGAAGTCACTATGCACACTGTGTGATGTCAGAAAATGTTCTACCTCGGCTAATATTTGTTTGTCTCTTAAGATTTCCTGGTAACATATGACAATACCAACATTGCAGGACAGATCCTCTGTTTTCCATATTCCAGCTTTGCAATGAGTTGATCTATGCCTGCTTCCAGTTTTCACTACCTTCAAATATAAGTAATATGCTCTAAATTGTGTTTTTAAGGTATATAACCTACTGGTCAATGCTTATTGGAGAGGGTTGTGTCTGCTTTCCAAGGTGCCACCTTTGCTTTTCCCCGTAGTATAGTTTGACAGTTCAGTACTGTAGTTTCCAGTTGTTTTCACTGTGGTGAACATCAGGAGGTCTGGGTGATTTCAAGTTTTCTATTCTTGGTAACAATGAACAGAGGCTCCTTCACAAGCTGCAGGACATGGACGTACAGGGTTCGGTTTGGACATTTTTGACAGATTTTTAGGTAAGTTTATGCCAGGAACCTGACTCAATTTCCTTATACATTCCTCTCTAGGTTTCCTTCTAGATTTCATTTCCTCAAGTCACTCATAAAGGCTGCTTCAATGCAAATCATGAATAAGGTATTTGATGGCTATAGAATAAGCATATCCATTCAAAAAATCCATCTGTATCACAGTACTGGAGATCCAAAGGTCAGCTGGACTAGTGGTGGCACCAAATGGGACCCTGTACAGTGATATACTAATTCTTTACACTGCAATAAAAAGCCAAACTCTTTTTCCTACAAAAACCAGGCCAGAGAGTAGGAGGTGGGGGCTTGGAGAGAGAAAGAGAGTGGGAGAGAGATTAAACAGCCTCTGCTATTCAATGCCTGTGGATGACAGTTACAAAACTAAGGATATACTTGGCAGGAGCTTGCCTGCGATTTCCTTCTAGATACCTATAAACAGCACACAAACAGCCCCTTATTAAAAGAGGTATCATTATCTTAATTTTGGTACACGTACAAAGACAGTTTACAAGCTGGCTAAGGCACGGTTCCCATCGCTGCCTCCTTCCTCCTCCCTCTGCCCCAAGGCAACCTGCCCTTCCAGCAGCGGTACTCAGCGAGTGGAACGGCAAGACTCGAGGCAGACCCTTTGGCATGACAAACTGAAGTGCTTTGTGCTCCCCTGGTCCTTTCACAGCACCTGCCATGCCAAGGTTTCAGACAGGGTCCTGGAGTCCTGGGAGATTTAGGGGATGAGTTCCCAATGCTTTTTTAAGAGGTGTGAGTGCCTCTGTACTCCAATATCCTCTGGAAATCCTACAGTCACAGACCCACAAAGAAATATAAACCAAGTGACAATTTCCTCCAGTTGCAGAGGCAGTTTGTCTCTGGGTTTGAAGACTAATTCCCCAGGAGAAAAATACTAGGTTATAAAGAAGAGCATAGATAGAGGAATGGAAGATTGGGAAGTAGGAAAAGAAAATTACAAGAGGGAAGGATGGAATGAACAGAAACAGGGAGACAAGGAGGAGAAGGGGGAGTTATCACAACGGGGAGAGTAGGAATGAAAGCTGGAAAGAACTCTTTTGCTCTCTTTCTGTTGCTTTCTCTTGGCTCCTGTACCTTTTTCTCCTTATTTTTGTTCTGTTTTTTTCTTTACCAGAAAATTTAATAAAGCTTTTATAGGCATTCGAGGGAGAAGGTATGGAGAGGTATGAGGCAGAATAGGTGCAACTGACTTCTGCTGGTTCTATGGTTCCATGCTGGCTGTGCAGCAGCTGTGCATGGCCACCCCCTCCTTCTGATCTGTGCTGGACACCCAGCCCAGGTTGCTGGGGGGAGCACAAGGGGGCTGCGTGTAAGGGGGGAGAAGAAGGAGTAGCAAGGTGCACAGGGCTTTGGAAGGAGGTCCTGGCATGGGGGAAGGTAGTCAAGCAGATGAAAAGCATAGGTGAAGAGGCTCGTTGGCCTGGCTGTGCTGCAGTTGCTCCAGGCTGGCTGAGGAAGCTCTTCAGTGATGTACGGCAGACCTTCACTGCTGACTGAGCTGCTGCTGCTGGTTCCAGCCAGCAACTTCATCTGGGGATAAAGAACAAAGGCAGGAGAGAAGGGGAAGGAAGGAAACAGGGAGCTGCCTCCTGCCACTGTCTAACATCAAATGGCCACAGGACTTCAGCCTGGGAACGCTTTGAAGTGTGACTGATCCTCGTAAGCTACTAAAGTGGGAAAAATATTTTTATTTAAAACAAAAAAGTTACATCAAACTAATGTCACCATTGGGAATGCAAAGCCATAATCCCTGAGTGGAAGCCAAGCCTTGCTGAATCCAGCAAAAGGATACCCACAGCTCTACAAAAGGGATGGGAAGGAGGATGGCAATGCCCTTCATGACTTTTCTCCTGATCCCAGGGATTTGCCATGTGTCACAAGCCTTGCCAATCATTTGAAATGTAGGCAGATCTGGATCACCTCTAAAGCAGTGCAGCTAAAACAGGGAGGCTCATAAAAACGAGAGTCAACCCCACTGCTGTTCATAAACTCTTTGGGGTACATGGATGTTTCAGCAGGGCAGGGATTTCAGGTGGGACTGATAGGTGTGCATTACCAGTCTGGATATTGATTTAACGTTTTTAATTGACCTCACATACTACTGCCACAGAAACAGATACCATATACTTGTAAAAACAGGTTAAACTCAATCATAAGCTTAACAAAATGCAAATGACCGTCATACAGTGAACCCTCAGATATATGTGCAAGAAGTACCACTGCAATTAAAATGTGAGATAGTAACTCAGAAAGTAGACTGATAAGTAATTCGTTCACTGAATTAACTAACCTCCTAGCTACACAAATGAATGGTAATTATAGGTATCATGAAACAGAGTCACACAGTGTCACTGCGCTGTAATTATATTTGCTGTATGAAAGTGTGACCCTGGTATTACAATGAGAAATGAGATGAAAAGCACAGGAAAAATCCCAGCCTATAATCCAAGTGGGTGGAACGAAGCCACAGTCATACCTATTCAGCTGCTTTTACTGCCTTATGCATCTCCCTGCCAGAGGTATGTTCCACATGTCTCTGGAGTGACAGCGCTTGTGCATGTATTGGTACCGGCATTACATGCATGTTGCTCTGGTTTATTATCATCCCTGGAATCACCACTCTGTGCCTTTACCAGTGACAGGTGAGCCCCATAACAGGAGTAAACTCTCAGCTGCACAAATTCTGTATTTTCCCTGCAGTATATTTGGTTCTAGCAGGCTTAATGTTAAATGCACATATGCTGGGCTGGTGCCAATGCACTCTCCCTCTCCTGGTCCTTTCTGCCTAAAGCTAAAGAACTGGAAGGAGAAGGGGAGATTGTTTTTGTTGGGTTTATGGTTGTTGGGTTTTTATAGATTGCTTTTGCAGTGGCAAAGCTTGCTGATTAGCTCGTGACCTTTCCAGTGCCCAGTCAGCTCAGAAGAGGCATGGGAAACACTCTAGTACACACTAAGAAAAAGAGAACGAGAGCTGGGAGGAAAGAGAGCATGGGAAAGTAGTCCCCAAAGAAGAGAAACAGGATGGGAGAAGGAAATGAAGGGAAACTGGTCAGAAGAGCAACAAGTACATCACAACAGGACTTACAGATGCCCCCTCTGAAAAACACACATTTCCAGTCACAGGCATGGCATGCTTTGTCTTTATTCCCAAACCTGGAAGAAAGAAAACTTGGTTGAACTTGTGTAACACTGCCATCCAGTGCTGCCAGTGTGCCCCAGGCTGCAGCCCCACCTCTGTGCCCTGACCCATCCCATCCCAGAGCAAGACCACCGTCCCAGCAGGGCCCAGTTATCACCATCCTTAGGGCAATCTCCTGAGTTGTATTCCCTTACCCGTGGAAGCCCTGGCTGGGCTCTAGCCTCCCGGGTGTGAGGATTGGAGGGCGCGGCTGTCCTTGGTCACTGGGATGCCTGGAGCATGGTAGATTGCATCATCTCAAAAGGTGAACCCATCCACATATTTTCTCCCCTGTTCTCCAGTCTTTTCAACAGCTGTAGAAGAAAGGTTTCCTATTTGCTAAGTACAATGACAACTAGTTGCTTGCTCTTGGGCTTGAGAACTGATGTGATAACTACTGTCCTCCTTCCTAGTAAAGGGACATTGCAGTTCAGCCCACAAGGGAGACAGATTCACAGACCAGTGTTGAGGATGCTGGTTAGGTTTTGCTCTAATGGCCACCACAGTTAAATTTGATGAGAAAGCAAATTTCCTATGTTTTATAAAAATGGAAATTTCATTTGAGGCAGCCAGAAGGGATATTCTTAGACATTTTTCAGCCTTGCTCTGATTTTTTTCTTTGAACTGGCTAAAACCATCAGACTAATATTTTGAGATGCTTTTCAAGACACCTCTCATAATAAATGCAACAGGTTGATTAATACAAGACCAAATAACTTACATGCAAAAGCCTCAGCATATGCAAAAGACAGTCTTTGTCCTTCTCTTGGTTCAAAGCAGAGCTCTTCTTTTTTGTGACGCTAGTTCAGAGCTGTGTGCAATCCTCTCCCAGGCCCGCTCACTCCCTTTTGTAGAGGAACAGTTTTCTTCTGGATCCATTTATCAACCTTCATCAGAGAGATGTCTGGAACTTTTTCACTACTAACTAAATTGATACATTTGCTACTGAATAATTACAAAAATAGCTTTCTTCAATGGAACAGTAGCAGAATAGACTGCAATGAATCACAAAAATAGATCTGTTTGTTGTTGGCTTTTGAACAAGTTTCAGCAAGAAAAGTGCAGCTGAATTTGATAAAATACAGCCACTTTCTCTGCTGACTTGCATAGTCAGGAGAAACTCTGCCTTTCAAATCAGGTGAATTTGAAAGGAAATCTTTGATGTAACACACAGAATAATGTCCTGCGTAGTTGAGGGAGTATAAACAAACAAATGCTTTTTCTTTATTTTACTGTAGCTATATTTAGTTAATATTGAATGGATGATTTGAAAATTTAATGTAAGGATTGATAGTGGGGGTTGTATTTTTATTCTTGATCTGCAAAGTTATGTCATTATTTATTAAAGCAGATACTGTACCATCTGAAGTCAAGTAGATAACACATAGTATTTTCCATTTCTTTATGCTTAAGGTTTTTCAATCAAATTTCTGGAACGTGCAGAGTAATAACACTGTTTCTGAAAAAAAAAATTAACTCCTGATTGATGAAGATGGAAAGATACAATAATTATTTTTACCTAGGAAAGCAAACCCCAAAAGTTTGGTTTCGGTTGCGTGCTGTTTCTGGTTGTATTGGGTTTGTGTGGCAAGGTTTTGGTAATGGAGGGGCTTCAGGGGTGGCTTCTGTGAGAAATTGCTAGAAGCTTCCCCTACGTCCGGTAGAGCCCATGCCAGCCAGCTCCAAGATGGACCCGCCGCTGCAAGCCCCAGCCCCACCAGCCTCAAAGGTGCCCCCGCCGCTGGCCAAGGCCAAGCCAGTCAGTGATGGTGGTAGCACCTCTGGTATAACATATTTAGAAGGGGAGAAAAAACAGCACAGCAACAGCAGCCAGAGAGAGAAGTGAGAATACAAGAGAGGAACAACTCAGCAGACCCCAAGGCCAGTGCAGAAGGAGGGGCAGGAGGTGCTCCATGCACCAGAGCACAGATTCCTCTGCAGCCTGTGGTGAGGACCAGGCTGAGGCCGGCTGTGCCCCTGAAGCCCATGGAGCTCCATCGTGGAGCAGAGATCCACCTGCAGCCTGTGGAGGACCCCATGCTGGAGCAGGGGGATGCCCAAAGAGGGCTGTGACCCCGTGGGCAGCCCACACTGGAGCAGGCTCCTGGCAGGACCTGTGGCCCCGTGGAGCGAGGAGCGCAGGCTGGAGCAGGTTTGCTGGCAGGGCCAGGGACCCCATGGGGGACCCAGGCTGGAGCAGGCTGTTGCTGAAGGACGGCACCCCATGGAAGGGACCCAGGCTGGAGCAGTTCGTGAAGAACTGCAGCCTGTGGGAAGGACTCACGTTGGAGAAGTTTGTGGAGGACCGTCTCCCATGGGAGGGACCCCATGCCAGAGTAGTGGCAGAGTGCAAGGAGTCCTCCCCCTGAGGAGGAAGGAGTGGCAGAAACAACGTGTGACGAACTGACCATAAGCCCATTCCCCATCCCTCTGTGCTGCTGAGGGGGAGGAGATAGAGAATTCAGGACTGAAGTTGAACCTGGGAAGACAGAAGGGGTGGGGAGAAGGTGTTTTAAGATTTGGTTTTATTTCTCATTATCATACTCTGATTTGATTGGCAATAAATTAAACTAATTTCCCCGAGTTGAGTCTGTTTTGCCTGTGACAGTAATTGGTTGGTGATCTCCCTGTCCTTACCTGGACCCATGAGCCTTTAGTTATACTTTAGCTCCCCTGTCCACCTGAGGAGGGGAGTGATTGAGTGGCTTTAGTGGTCACCTGGTGTCCAGTCAGGGTCAGTCCACCACACTGGGCCTTAATTTTGGTTTACTCTATGGAAGTCTGCTAAACTCCAGAAATCTTTCTGGTGAAAGATTTCAATCAAAAGCTATCAGAAAGGGATTTATGTTCAGTTTTCAGTCTTCCCTCAGCTTCCAGGCTTTTCCTGATCTACTTATGTTGCTTCCACCTGCTTTTATAATCTTCAGTCATTTTTTCCCACTTCTGATAATGAGGCCCCTCTTTTGGTGTTCAATAAGAAGGGAGCACAGCACTGAGCATCACCTGTGATGTCCTTCCAGCACCAACCTCATCTTGGATGCATGGACTACATCCTCTGTGCTTCACCAGCCCCAGTCACTTTCAGATGAGGATAATAAAAGACAGAATCAAAAGGCTGTTATGAGAATTATGTACAGTCCATTAGAAAAAACATTATGTTTTTCAAATGCAGTTCATTACTAGCAGCATGCCAGAGGGTCATTGTCCTAGTTTTCCTAGTTTCTAACTTGGAAGAGCATCTCCACTTGGGCATAGTGACCTCTGACACTTCATCACCACAAAAAAAGAGACATGGAAGAACTGCAGATCTTTGATACAAATGTGTATGTTGTGCCAAGCACAGTAATGACAATGCGAAAATCCTCACTCACAGAGAGCTCACCTTTAAGGACTGAAGTGGAAACGGTGTGCGCGTTTATACAGAAGAGGGTTGCTGGTCCCTGTTAGTATCAGCCTATTACGGCACTGTTGTCAGTGTGGGCAGTGAAACCTGCTGGCTCTGTTTCCACCATCGCTGGTTTCCTTACGCCTGCTGGCAAATGTGATGGAGAAATATTTTGTCTGAAACATGAAGGTGGGCCCTGCTGTTTTTAGGTTCCCAGCATCTATGCCTAGGCAGCACCTGATTAACAGAAACAGTGTCTCCCCAAAAATCTGGTGTATGAAACAGCTCAGCTAGGCAACAAGCCATCAGAGGTCCCAAAGACTGACCTTAGACGAAGGTCAAGTCAGGCCTTTGCCCAGGGCAACATACATTCATGAGAGAGAGATCCTCAAGGCTCAAAATAGCCAGAGGGCACCAGTCTAGTGGCAGGACCACTACCCTGGTAGCAGGACACCAAGACAAAACAAGCTCCTCTTGACCTCTCTAGTTGGTCATCATGCTCTGCTCGTCTTTGCACCTCTGCTGGATACATTATTCCTCTTCCACAGCAAAGCCCAACCTTGTCCAAATCACTGAGAGACCTTGAGCCAGCCCTGATCATGGGTATCTCTAATGGGAACTAACAGGTGTTTTATCTGCTTTGGCCCCCTTTTCATAAAAAAATGACTAAAATCCAAATTTTGGACTGCAGACAATTGGGGGGTCCTCCAAATGCATCATAAAAATGAGTCTTTTACATACACTTTTTTTGCCATCCTCCAAAGACTGTTGGTTTCTCTTCCCACCACTCTCTGTTCCCAGTATAGCACTATTTTCCACAGTTAATCTCCTGCAGGGATACAGACGTTCATACTTCATCTTTATATTAGCCCTTAAAGTCTTTTAGTGCCAGAAATGCTCCCCGTTCAATAACGCAATTACATTGAAAGACACAGGAATAAAGGAAAGCAACTAAGTTTCTGTGAAGCGGAATCAATTTGCAGGAGATTTATGTATTTCAACTAGATGTAGTGCTTACCTTGTATGCAGACCCAGAGTCATAGAGGGTCATGGTGGGAAGCCCTGTTCATTTCAGTCCATTCTCTGAGGTCCGGGGGAGGAATGCTATCCACTGTGCATCTTGGAGGACTTTGTCACATGCATTTCTAAATTAAACAGTCTTCAGCTATTGAACAAGAACTCTGACAGACAGAAGAAGAGCACTGAGGGGAATTTTAGGCTTCACTTTGCTCAGACAATTAATATAATATAATGCTGGCTCCTTATTGCTTCCCATCCTGCATAGTTAGGCAGGCTAAATCTACAGAGAGATGTTTCCTTCATTCAAAATGCAAATCCTCAGAGCCCCTTTTTCAGCTGTTGCCTAACTTTGGAGCTGGCTGAATCCCCATGACACCTAAGATCCCACCAGTAAATCTCTCTAGTTGCTTAAATTTCTGCCTCTGGGCCTGCCCAAATATACTCAAGTCCTGGCAGCACTGAATAAATGAGTATTTCAGTCCTACAGGGATTCACAGATAAGGTATTCCTCTTCTAGCAGCTGTATCTGCTAACTGGGATCCCACAGGAATTTTGACAACCCAGAGATAGGACAGGCTGTAGCTGCAGGAAGAGGGTGGTATAAACTGCCACTGCTACAATAAGGAAGAAGAGGCAAAAAAATAGGGGCAAAGTATTTCTAAAGACCTGGCTGTCACCCCTGGACATACCAGCAAGTCTCTAGCCTAAATCTTGCAGAAGGAAGATTTAACTTACTCCCTGAATATTGGATAACAGCTGGGCCAGCCACCTACGTAATTGATGCCCTGGCTGAATACCATGAATGAAGGGAGGTGCCCCCATCATTCAAAATTAAACATGTAGCTCCTGCTCCTCTCTTGGCTTTTGCTGCTGACCATCTCAGAGAATCTCTGACTCTCTATGGCAGCTTTTGTAGCTCCAATTAGGCAGCTAAATATCCACTTAGTCAGGCTGTTCATTTCACTGAGCATCAGGGCGCCTAAACACTAAGCACTGAAACACTAAAATCAAGTTCTCCGCATGACTTGGCCTGTACTTTGCAAGTGAACTTTGCCTGGGAATCCCATTTTTCCCCTCTGATGATAAAAAGCTTGCAAAGCAGCAAAATAGCCCTCTGGATTTAATTATGCATATGCATTAGTAATGGGAGTAATTGCACTATCTCAATCACACTGTGTAGCGTACTCACTTGAAAGCAAGCTGAAGAAATACCACTGGCAGCTACAGGATGACAGACCAGATAAGAGGTTACCAGGAGCAATGAGGCTGAAAAATTGTCATCTCACCTGCTCTGACAATTAACAGTCACAACTCCCACCACGCATATCACGATTCTCTCTGTCCCTCCCTTCTGATGAAGGGTGGTTATCTCAGATTTTTCATCCCTCTGCAAGACACCCTCTTGTACAAAAGCTGAAGAGCTGCAGGAGGAAGTTTATCTCCTTACTGTATATTCACTAAGAGCCTCAAAATACCTGACTGCTTCCCTGGAGCTGCCTATAGAATAGGGGCATGCACTGGGTGTTCATGGTCATAAACTGAAACAACCTGGGGGTCATGTCTGCACTGCTAGTCTTGCGTTGCTGCACAGAAGAAAAAACAACTGTGCAGGGAAGAATTCCTCCTCATCTACCAAGAAGATGTGGGACACAACCCTGGTCCTGCACTAAGCCCAGCAACATATTACTCAGAGCAATACAGGGTCCCAGCTGTCTGTTCACTCACCAAATTATTTAAGTTGAACTGAACGTGTGAGGCAAACTGGATGTGTTCTCCATGGGCACTGTGTGGTGTTACGAAGTACTGGAAATGGTTTGTGTGTGACTAGCACAGGCTTAGAAAGGGACATCTTTTTTCCTTCCCGGTGCAAACAGTTGCTAAGGCAAAGCAGTCTCTGTTGAAAGCAGTTTTACCCGTTTTGCTGTCAAACCCTCCTGGTCCTCCGTGGTGTCTCCCAGAACAGTCAGCACTGCAGCCTTGTTTCGAAATAGTCACTTACCTCCCACGTCCTTCTCCTTTCTGAAGGCCTGCAGGTGTTTTCATCTTCTTTGACACCATGCCAGCTTTTAATTCCTTGATCCCAGCAGTAGCCTTCGAGGTCTCCAAATGCACCCAGCGTCCTCCAAGCTCACCCTCCTCCTGCCTATGATTTTATACTTAGTAGCTGAGAAAATAGCAAATAATGGAAATTTGGCAGAGTTATCCTGTCATTTGCCTTCATCAGATACAGTCAAGTTTAAAGATTCATAACAAATTACTGAAGAAACATGTTTTCAGATGACACAAAAATATCACATTCAGAGAAGGATGTATAATGGCACTTGGGAATGAAAAAAGTAGACGTTACACTCCTGAAATGGCAACGCTACTGTCAACGGACGTTTTACTTAAAATAAGTGAAATAATAGAAAAATTTTAGGAATTGACTTTTGTGCAGTATTGACAACATGAAAGAGAAATTCTTGGGCAGGTCACAACCCTCTGTGCCAACATGAACAAAAAGTTAGCTGTTTGCTGGCAAATGGGAAGTGTGGTTTTGGAGTGTGTCTGTGTAAGCATGTATGTTGATCATACAGCAACCCTTTTGGCAAAAGTGTCTTGTCTGTCACAAAGCATAGGTAGATCTCATGAGGTAAGGTGCTGATGGTAAGGATCAACTGATCTATGGAGTTAAAAGCATGTGGGGGAAATCGTACCAATTCTAAGAAATGCAAGCAGATCACATGCTTCCGCTGTGGGGTGTGTTGTGTACAGGTGACAGGGTAATAAAATGACTTGATAGAAGCTGTTTAATGCAAGAAGGTTTTACTCTCTGATTCTCCATCATCTTTCATGTTATGCTGACATTTGTCTTGGCAAAAAGAGTTCAAAATGAGTGCATAACACCACCTGTGTCTCCAGTGAGTGGAAAACTCTGAATAGGTATGTATGTGCTCAAAACCTATTTTCCATAAGTGTAAGCAAATATAAAGATTACATGACAAAGAAGAGTCAACGCATTTGTGCATGGAGTTCAAGTGAGTGACACCAACTCAAGAACAAAAAAGATCAAAGTGCCACCCTGCATGCACACATGCTAACTGGGAAAAACATGTCACATTTATACTCGACAAACCATCTAGAGCTGTGTATTTCAGGTAAAATGGTATGCTACTGGATAAAACATGATCCTGTCACTCTTTCTTTCTATCTGTCCTGTAAAGCCAGGACAGGCATAAGATGATTTATCTGCATCATCAGCTTAAACACTTTTGGCCAAGACACTGAAACTAACAGAGAGGATATTTGAAGAGTAGAAAATCTGTTTTCCATTTACCTAAAACACATCCCTGCAGTCATTCCAACTGTGGAATGAGATAACACCGTTCAGCAAACTGACCGATCACGCAGAGCCTGGTATTTCTCTTTGGGCGTTAAAGCAGAGACAAAAACACACATACACAACCCAAAATCTAAATAACGGAAAGGACTTTCAGCACAGTTAATTAAAGCATTGAGGTCGTTATCTGCCAGTGTCCACCCATCACAATAGGAAATACTGTCCTTCTTTCAAAGGTCCTAAATTATAGAGAACAAAAATGCATTCCTTCCTCCTCCTTCCCTCTCCTCCCTTCTACGCTTTGCTGCAAAGATTTGTTTTTCTTCTAAGTAAAACAACATCTATTTCACCATCCACTCTTAAATATTTATTGGTGAATTTAGTGTTCTTTAGCATTCTTTAGCATTCTAGCTTCCCCCATCATTTTACCAGAGCACATTAATCCTGATTGGTGAAGACTAGGAAAATGTGGGGTTTTTTACCCTTGCTCAAATCATCGTGATATAAACAGCATCTGCAGCCAGTGAAGCCCGTGGTCCTTCATCAACACAAGGAGCAAACACAGCCAGGGCTTACTGGCCTCCAAGAAGCACCACCTGAAACAGTGGTAACCTGCTGCTGCTGCCCTCGTTAGCCCCTGAAGAGCGCAAATATACATATATACATATGTACACATGTGTATCTATATATACACACATATATATATGTATGCACATGTATGCACACACAGAGTAAAAGAAGAGGAGGAAGACAGGTGAAGTTGTAAAGTGATGGCCGTCCCTTCAGAGAACTATCTGAGTAGCAAAACCACCATAGGAGAGTTCTGTAAAGCTGAAGGCAGTGCTGGCCAGAGGGATGAAGCTGGTGGGGTCCATTCTGAAGCAAATTCACTGCAGGTGCAAGAAGCCAATATCCAAGAGCAAGGCAACATGTAGGATGAAAGAGTGAAGCAGAGATAGGCAGAGCAGGCGTGTGCTGCCCTCACACTGGTTCCCTGCATCCCACTGCTGAACTAATTCCTGACATTTAAGAGCTGGCACTGCTATTGCCAGTGCTGGAAAGAGGGCAGGGTAAGTTTCAGCCATCCTTTTCCAGTTCAGGGAACACCTACCTGTGAGCTCTCCTAAGAGGTTACCTAAAGATAATTTATTCTGCATTACACTTTTATTAAGCATTGGTGCCCTAATTAAAATGATTCACAGTCCTTTTTTATTTTTGTTTCTGTGCTGCCCCAGCTGGCGGTGGCAAATGGGATGAAGGAGGGATTTTAATTCCCCTTTATGTCTGACAAAAGACAGCTTATCTGCTCTAGTTTATCCCAAGGGTCCTGTCCAGCTTTCAGTTCTGCTGCCACTGCTGGCACATCAAATGCCCTTGGCTTTTGGGGCCAGATTTCCTTTGCAGGGTGGAAAAGATGACAAAGGACAAAGGGAACATTTTCCCTCTCAGCCACATGCTGGCAGGCAGCTCCAGCCCGCCAGCACTGAGTTGCTGAACGGTCAGCCCTGGTGCCAGCATCACTCCCTAAGGCACTGCCAGAAAGGATTGCGGTGGCCCAGCTGTCCTGCAGTGACAGGGTGGCCCCAGAGTGATGCTGGGCACCAGCCAGTCCTGCCATCCGCATCATCTGCCCCGGGGCCAAGTCGTCTTCTTTGCATGAGACAGTGCAACTGGAGTTGTAGCAAATACTGCAGGTATTTACAGGTAGCAAATAATAAATCACCCTAATTAAACAATATCAGACCTTGGAAACTATGTGCCCGATGCTAGTGTGACATCTCAGGATGGAGAATTGCATAGGCAGCCGACATTACTACAGTGACAATACCCAATGGCATCATAGGTTTTATTAGCTGGTTCAAAGCTCCATATTTTGCTTCAGATTGCTGAAGTACTCTTTCAACACTTTACTGAACTATTGAGTGGCTGATTTATAGTTTGACCTCAAAAGCAGTCCAGATTTCAAATTAATTAAAAAAAAATTTCAGGCAGGTCAAACCCATATGACTATACGTCTTGGAAACGGCTGTTCACCATTCTCAGAACAAATCCCTGGGGCTTTCTACAGCTTTTATCCAAACAGTGGGCAAATATTGCAATTGTTTCATGTAGAATCTCTGGTATTCACCCTCCACAACCCCTTCAACACATACCTTTGAAATACAGTTTTCAGAATGGATCCACAAAGATTATAAATATAAAAGATGGCAATTTTACTAAGCTGAAGTACTGAAGTCCAAAGCCTAAGAATATTTAAGATCATAACAAAATCAGTAGCACTCATATAAAATAAACTAAATGAAAAAGCAAAGAAATAATTACACAAAAGAGACAAGAGTAAAACAGAAAGGTTGGGACGAGGAATGCTAAGGTGAAGTTTAAGATCTCTGCAGAGCTCAGTTTGCGTTGTGTCCCAGAATCCATGTTCAGATGGAGCCACGTGCACATCTTGCTCTGTCTACAAAGAGCAGCAAAAGCTCTGCTGACACCCTGTAGTCAGCAGCTATATCTATTTTGGGACTCAGTTGCAAACAGACTTTGTGAAGGAGCAACCAGGAAGGGAGCAAGAATAAAGGCTATCACCTCCAAAATCTACATACATTCAAGTGGGAGTTACTGCAGTAACAACACGAGCAATACAAATCCCAACAGAAGTCCTGTCAGTTCTTACAAGTGTCCCTTAACCTGATTCTCTGCTCCACCTCCTCCTTAATCAAGCAATATTTAGCAATAATCTGGTAGTTGTGGATCATAGAAGATCATAGAGAATTTTCAATGCAGGAGAAACACTCACTGATAGTGCATAGGTTCATAGGGGATCATCCCTTGTTCCTACAGGGAGCTGCACTGAAGCAACGAAGTCAGTGGGACAACACTGTGGATGACCGAGCTTACATTTAAGAAAGCAGTAGTGACCATCATTACCAACATTGATCAGGAAAATTCAGTGTAAACGGGGTACTTCCTAGTAATAAAAAGATGGTTTGCACCCCTGAACTGTGGTGAATGGCATCTCTTCTGGTGTCTTTATTAAGAAGTTACACCAGGTGACCATATCCAGGAAAGAGCTTTAAGATTTTGGTGACAGAAATAAGCAGCAGCAAGATGAGCTGTGGAATGGGTAGTAACTCATACTGTAGATCACAATCATCTTCCACCTGTTGTAGCCACAGTAGAGTGTTACCAAGAGAACATGAATAAAAACTGAATTCCAACCGAGTCACAGGGCAATGACTTATTTACTATAGTGGTCAGTTTGAATTACAGCAAGAGCAGAGCATAAATTATGATAGACAGTCTATGCTGTTGTCCCTGTATTTTTAGGAAGCACCATTTCCATCAACTTTCTTGGCCATACAGGAAAATCTTTCAGGTCACTTGTTAAATAAGAGGATGTCTTCCACCTCCCTGGTAAGTACAAAGGCGGCCAGTAAATTACATGTGCATATCAGAGTTCAAACACTTGTATAAAGGGATTTCATACTAACTCTGAAAAGAGGATAAAACCAACCTATGTGCTAAATATTTCTGAGGGCTCCCAAGTGATGGCACATCAGTCAGGAGTGCGCCGGTGCCGTGCACCCAGGAGTCCCTGTGATGGAGCTGTGAGAGCTGCTGGTCCTGCAGAACTGGGCGTGCGCATGGAGACATCTCTGTGTGACAGTGCCCAGCTCTCCTGGTTGCATTAAGGAGAGCCAGCAAGATGTCTCTGAGCTGGTTTAATCCAGAGCAAATAATCTCACTCCCAGAACAGGGACGTGGTCGCAAGGATTCGGTGTCTGTGCCTAAATCCGTCCCTCTCCGTTCCTTGAGGGGGGGATATGCAAATGTGAAACGATTCCCTGGTTTAGCCAGCAGTAAGTAAAATGCTCTAAAGCTGCTCACCATGGCTCAGCCCTGCCAGGAACCTGCATTAGCCGCTGGCTCTGGCAAACGCTGTAGTTCCCCCATCTCTGGGGGGAGAATTCTGCCAGGGTTTTTTTGAAGTATTTCTGGTTTCTGTTGGATCCTGTCATGAATAGGTCTGCGTTTATTGTCAGACTTGTGATGTTTTCCCTCCCCATGAACACAAGGCTTTTTGTTGCCTTTCCAAAAAGTAGAGCTGCTAAGCAAGGAAATCACTGGGAAGGCTTCCATAAGCACTCCTAGTCCTGGGGAAATCAGAGCAATCAGTCTAATAAAGAAATTTCACAGAAACTTTCTAGTAACTTTGTTGCACCAACTGCACACTACCAGGGTTACTCGCAGTAATTGGACCGTGCTATGAGCCATCTCACCAGAATACCCTGGATTTTCTGCCGCCTGTCATTAGCTGACACAAAGATCAGCCGTTCTATCCTTATCCCACTTGTCACACTGCTCCGGAGGTGAGGAGCGGACACAGCAGAGAGGGGAAGGACATTAACAATGCAAAAGTCCTAGAGAAAGTAGATTAGAAGCTACATTTATTAATTTCTCTGCTACAGTAATACATATAAAAATAAATCTGACTTACTGTCAGTGGGCAAATGCTGTATGCCATGTCTGCCTGCAACACATCAAATCCCCTACATAGGAGAGACCGGCGAAGAGGTTCTGGAGCTGCATGTGGGCAGGACAGACAAGCCGCAAACTGTCGCAGCTTCCCCTGGTGTCCCCCTTCAGAGGGGATGCTGCCAGTCCTGCAGCTCAAGACCAGCACGGGGCAGGGAGGGAGGCTGATGAAACGACACCATGTCTAGCCCACAGCACACAAGATAATAAGAAGAGATTGAAGCAGTATGGAAATTCTACACACAGAAACTGTTAATGAAACACAGTTTGCTTTTGCACAAAAGAAAGAAAACTGAGGCCTTAGAGAATCACACTAATTCCCTTAAGATTCACTTAATGTGTATGTTACAGCAGAGGCACTTACTATTAAGTACAAGCCATTTACTAAGGTTTTTACATTACTGTAATTTCCTCTTTTTAATGGCTTTGCTTTATTGGAAAACTTTCCTATTAAAGTTGATTGTTATAAGTCATCCTTCTTGTGTAGAAAAAGACGACAGTCAAGTATGCAAGGCGAGAGGATTACAATGCCTCTAAGTTAAACACATACTTAAAGTGCTTTGGTGGATGGCTAAAATGTTAACCAATTTATTGGGACTGAGCCTTGAGCACAGGAATATTTCCCATTCATCCTTAGGGGGAGCTCAGCCACAAATTTCTGTGACAGTGTCTGCAAGGCAGTTCAAACTTCTCAGCAGCAAGAGGTGTCAAGGTTGAGATTATAAAACTGATTCATGTTTATGTCCTCAGGAAACCAACAAGTCCTTAAGAAACCAAACAATACCAGCATCAAAAGGCTTCAGTTAACAGTGATGATCAAAAGGAAACTTTACCTTGTTTTTTCTTTTCTTCCTTGGCATGGAGTAGTCCCGTAAGAATTCTTTTCTAAAACTGGCAGGTGGATGCAGAGTTGGTTTCGTCTGGTGGATGCTGTAATTTTTTTGCCCCGTGTAAAGGTATGTGGTACAGTAGTTACCCCACCGATGCACCCAAAGTGGAAGAGGATTATGCAGAAATTGGGAACTGGCAACTCATGGCTTTACTACGCTCCCAGCTTGCCAGTACTACGTGCTGCCCTGCTGCATGTGCCACTTCAATCTCCAGATACGGGGAAAGATGGATGAAATCAGGAAGGAGTCTGCTGGAAGAGCCATCAGAGACTGGCAACAGTGCCCACCACCACCAGCCTGGGACCTGCCCACGGGGCAGACAGACTGAGAACGACAACTCAAAGAGACTCCAATATTTGTTAAACCTTCAGACCTTTTTTCCATTCATTGTTCAAGCAGGACAGGCTTGGACCGGACTGCTCTTGTAACAGGATGGGTTTGCTATGCCACACTGTTAATGCTGAATTTATTTGTAAATGCTGGGTTGGTCTCTGTTATATAGCAACTGTTTTGCATATACATAAGCATGCGACTCACTAAAAATAGGTACAGAATTAAGTCAATACTATCACAGTGTAGTCAAAACCGTTCCTTGGCAGCATGTGGCACAGCTCCCCTGCCAATTTCAGAGGCTGGGGCAGGGAGGTGGGGTGGACTCTGCACTGCTGACCTCCACACATGGTTACAAGTCCCCTTCCAACCTGCCTAATGATGAGAACTTAATTTGGAATATGCACAGAAGGAAAAAAAACACTAAATGTGATTGTGCCATTTCAATGAGCCTAATTAGCTAATAAAGGTCAGTCTCATTAGAAGCTCTTCAGGGAAGGATCCACTGAAAGAAATTAAACAGCAAAAGAATTTTAACAAGCTGTCCTCCCTTGCCTGCACCAGACATTTCAAGGAGGACTCAATGAGAAACCAAGTTTCTTGAACAAGCAATGAAGGACGGTGTTGATACACAGGCATTCTGTGACAATAAAAATGCATTTCTTAACTGTCAGAAGATCATTCAATGTCATGCAGAGGGGGGCTCTGCTTATTCCCCGAACAGGAGATGTTGGCTGCCCTGGGTCCGTAAAGCAAGTTTGCCTCTGAACTACATCTCCTATTTGTCTATCTACTCCCCAGCACTCAGAATCCCATCTCCCTCCCTGTCCTGGGCAACTGAGCTCCTACACAGCACCGTGATATGCCATTTCCTTTGGTTTCAGCACATTCTGCCTCCTTCAGCTATGGGTTTGTAAAAATTGTTGTCTACTCCTGGGTCTGCCATCCTACTGCTGGGATAACTCCAGTCATGTATTCATTCACTCCTGTAGAGACCACTCATGAGTTATGTCTACCTCCTACTTGCCTGCTCAGGAAAATTTACCTCCAGAAGTCATACTGTGTCACAGTACAAAAACGTGTAACTAAGTTACACCAAATATTTTTTCAAAGCATGTAACATATCTTAGCTATGGTCTCCGCATTGGTCACCTCAGCTACAGAAATGCTTTTAGCTTTTTCCCTGTTCTGAAATGGCTTAGATCAAAGCTGTAGGTGGGTTGGATTTCCTCACATGTTACTAGAACTTCCTACAGCATAAAAAGAGTAGGGAACAGGTCAGGCCATTTTGGAAGATGGAAGTTTAACTGAGAAAGGGACTGGCAGTTCTCTGGCTTGTACTGGGCACTGAAAAAAAAAATACAGTCATGAAGTAAAAGAAAACGATTCTCTGTTTTTTCCATTGCTAGGTCAGAAGAATCAAGGAGCAGCGCTCCTGATGTTAAAGTATGTTCTAGTTCCAGATGTCCTCTTGTCTTCCTGTGGTCCTTTCGCCACAGCAGATCCCAGAAATATAGGGACTTGGGGGAATAATCGGGAGACAGTTGTTGCTTTGGACCCAGAACGTGCACTGGTGTTAATGAAGATTCATAGCACCTCAGAGACTTTGATACCTATACCTTCTTAATAAGATATGAAGATATTTTTTAGCTGAGCCATGTTGACGGGCTCACATAGGCAGAGCTTTACCATATCTTCTTGTATGAGACCAGAGAAATTTGATCTTGTCCTCAAAGAGGCAACCATCTCATTGGGGCTGGGCTGATGCAGAGACCGATTTTCCATGCTGACAGTCACAGGAACAGACTCACCATATCAGCCTGTCCATCTCACAGACACATACTGCACGTCCCTATGGGAGGTACAGGTGTCTCTCAGCAAAACAGAGTAGTAAATGTATAGGAAGGGTGTGAGTTCAGGGGACCCTCACTTCCACTGGGGACCAGAGTAGGATAGGATAGGCTTTCCCCCATGGGGCTGTTGTCTCTCCCATGCCTAGATCTGCTTCAGTGGAAAGGCCCAGAAGAAAAGACAACTGGTCCAAGAGTCCTATACATAATAGATGTGCAAGTGCTACCCAGACAAAGAAGGGGATAAGGGGAGTGCCATTTCTTTAACAACAATGTAGATGAACTTCCTTACCACTGATCCTGCAGTGCTCAGCAGGCCCTGGGGATCCCGAGTGGAGCTTTTGTGTTTCTCTGCTGGACACCTTCTCCATGGGATGGAGCTGGTAGTGTCTGCGGCATCATTCGCTCCTGTTGGGCTCTTCTCTAGATGCCTCGTGCAACTCCAGGCGAAAAGAAAGAAAAGAAATTGTAAAATCCTCCTGAGCATCCTTTAAATGATGCTGTCTGTGACAGAATGCATGTGGGAAGAAGAAATATGTTTTGAATTTGTTCATTCTTTTGTAGTAACTACAACAAAGATGAAGAAAACATATTCAAGTCAATTTTTCTTACGCAGCCAACATTTTAAAAAATTCCCTGCAATCTTTTGCCTGAAGTGGACAATAAGTGGAGAAATCAGGGGGTTATCAAGCAAATAAATGAAGCAAACCCCCTACATTCAGATTTTTAAACTCTTTCCTGTCAAAATGCTTTGATTTTCTTTGCTTTGTTTACTTTTTGTTACTGAAATCGAAATGGAACACACACACCCCCAAATATTAACCTTAATACCAAATTTTACAGAAGATTATTTGGGTTAAACTATCTTGACTAGCTCTTTTGACAGCCATGGAGCCCTTTCTGACAGATGCTTTGCCTTAGTGCTACAGCACTAAGTTACTGCTGTCACGGGGCTTGCAAAGGTAACATTTGGGAAGACTTGGGCTTTTCTGTTTCCTTGTTTGTTTTTAAAGACAGAGTTCAAGGGCCTTTGAGGCCCTGAAGTGGCCCCTTTGCTCCCTATTAAGCGATAGCTGTTTATTGAGACTGGTTTTCCCACCAGAGTTATTTGCTAGTCTTTTTTCTGGTAAAGTTCAGCTTTGTCCCTAGCTGGCCAGAAGCAGCTCTTCATTCAATGTTGCCTTGCCCCTTCCCCATCTCTGCTTGCTTAGTGATTTGTGGACCACAACTTTTCTGGACAGGGAAGCGCAGCCAGCAGGCAATAAGCAGGGAGCTGCTCCACCCAGTGGGTGCAAGCAGCAGGCGCCACAGAGGCTTCCTCAGCAGAAAAGCGTAGAAAACCCAAAATAGGGAAGGAGTTTGAGTGAAGGATGCATAGCCCATTCCCTCAGAGGGGAGATCACATCTCATCACACCCCATCTTCCAGCTGCTCCAAGTGGCGTGATGCAGTTGGAAATCGGGTCTGAAGATCACAGAAGATCACAGGACCCACTGCAGTTTGTTACTTGTAATGCTGAAGGTGGCCGCTGGTTTGTTGCCTTGGGCCTGTGTACAAAGGCTGGCCAGTTGCACGGGCTCTGCCCTGGCCAGCCAAGGATAGCCGGGGTCCCTGGGCTGACAACAGTGGGTCAAGAGCCCCAGCGGGCCAGCCCGGCTAGGAGCACGTGGGGCACATCATAGCCTTGGCAAGGGAATGATGGAGCCGCCACAGTGGAGGGCAGGCAGGGCTCGTTACACCAAAAGTAGCAGAGTGCAAACCTATCTGTGCTAGTCTGACCCCACGAAACTTGGCTGCGAATAAAAGCAGACCTTACTTTTAGTAGTCCAGTATATCAAAGCTCATGTGTTGAACACAAATCCCCACAAAACATAACTACAATATCTCGGTAGATGGGGTCCAGGAAAAATCACTTCTGCCTGTGCTCTGGTCCTTCCCTCCTACGCACTTAGCACCGAGCACAGTCAGGCAGGCTGTTGTGTTGGTCAATACAAGCGGTTCTGCAGACAGATGATGTGAAGCCCGGGCAGAAGCGCTCCTGCTCTGCTGACTCAGCTGGGCCGGCAGTCCAGGCCAGCCTCATGAATGTCAGCTCTGAAACATTAACAGCCAAGTCCCTTGAGGGGGAGGATAATAACTCAAAGAAGAGACAAGGCCAGAGGATATCCAGTATAGAGAAATACTTCAAGGTTGAAACTAGAAGTACAGCACTATTTTGGAAGGAGGTAAGCTCGGAAATAAACCACTGAACACTAGGGGCTACTGAAAAACTGTTGTAGAGCTGGATTTCTGCCTACCCCTTTCTGCAAGGGATAAACCTAAGGGAGATTTAAAAAGCATGTTGTGACACAAGCAGACCTGGATGGAACGAAAGGACTTCTGTGTTCCCCACATAAACCGGCCAGTTAAGACTTGACCCTCAGATATACTTTGCTGGAGGCTAGAATGACTCCAGGCTACCCCATGCCAAAACAGCTCTTAGTTCATGACATAACCCTCATATTTTTAAGCAAGAGTCTGTTTCCTGTGAGACAGAAAAGTGTTGTTACTATTATTATTTGATAGCGTCATACTGCAAAGGCTGCAAGAGCATCAGGAAAGTTCATCTGAATTGTACAAGGTGCTGCACAGATTTATTGCACAATTGATGGTACAGAAAAGTGCTGTTACTATTATTATTTGATAGCTTCATACTGCAAAGGCTGCCAAGAGCATCAGGAAAGTTCATCTGAATTGTACAAGGTGCTGCACAGATTTATTGCACAATTGATGGTACCCCCTTGAAGCACCTCCACCACCTTACAGCAGGCAGGCAGAACAAGCACTTGCTGCAGGTGGTTCAGGTCGGTGCGTAACAAAGCATGTCATGATTCTCTGCTGACCAGAAATTGAGATCAGAGCTCTTTGATGCCTTCTGCCTTCAGGTTTGGGTGCATGGAGGGCCTGGCAGCATCACACAACTTCTCTGCTCTCGCTGTTTCTCCCACTTGTGACTCTGATCTCCTCCTCTGTCTCCCCCAGACTGCTGGGAACACACTGAACACACCGCTGCAGGGGCCTGGGGCAGCACTGGAGCCTGGGATCACCCAGGGTTAGGCTTTCATGGAGGGCAGGCTCTCACCTCGAAGACCTGGGCCAGGGGAGGAAGGTAAGAAGTCAGGGGAACCCATCCCTAGTGCGACTTCACTACAGCATTAAAACAAGCTTTTAAGCAGGAGCCACCTTTCTGCATGTCTCCTTTCCACATTCACATCAGTTTTTAACAGTGCTGTCAGCCTGGTCTAGCTAGCATGGTGTGGACCACGTGCTCAAGATGATAACTGTTGGTTTTGCATAATTAATAATCTACTCACCTTGGCAGTGAGGATGCACATGAAACACATTTATTTCATCCCTACAGCACTAGACTTTATGAAACTGCTCCACAGCTACTGCCTAGATGAATAAAATGATTGTAGGAAGGTGTAAAGCTTCCCAGTTGCAATTGCACACACACATGTTCCCTGCTCTGCTGGCTATGCACTGACTACAAAGTACTTGTGGAACCGATGAGCCTTTTCAACTTGGCTCCAAATGCTGAGAGCTCTGTGTGACAGAGGAACACAATCTGCCCAAGGTGGCCAAAGAGGCCATTTTGGTCTGAAGGATGAGCCCAGCAGGAAGACAAGATGATGTGTGTCAAGCCGTCCCCTTGAGTGTCAATTTGATCTCTGGACCAGCCTTGCTGACTGCATCACCTTTGGCATCCTGACAGGCCCTTTGGTTCCTCATGGCACAGCTGATGGGCTCTCTGAGAAGTGCAGCTAGGGAACCTGAAATAACTTGCATTGGCTGAGCATTGGTCTTTCTCTCTAGAAAGACCTTCGGTATTTAATTACCCCGTGTCCTCCTTGCTGGACTGCAGCATTTTCAAACATTACATAGGATAAGGAACAACCTCATGTCATCATGGCAGTAGTGATGGTGCAAAGTGCTGCAGCTGTTGGGAGGACAGGCAGGACTCCACATGAGTTGCTACTGTTGTTATACTCTCTCTTTCCCACTGCGACATTAGCAGGATTTTGGGGACTTATATTTGCTCACTAGGCATCGAGTGCAAGAATTGGATTCTCAAAACACATCTTACAAGCACATAGATAATGAGGATGAAAGAAGCAAAGGTCAGCAGAGGAAGACACTAGCTTGACAGTCTACCTGTTGGTATTCACTCATATTCATTTTGAAAGTAGGAGTGGAGTCGGTTTTTGGTGGTACCTCCAGCTTTCCCGATCCACATTTCCTGTTAGCAGAAGCGAGACAGGTGCAGGAGAAGGATGATCTCCCAGCAGCAGGAAAATGCAGTTTTGTCTCTGAAGCTTGCTGCTTGTTGCTGGGAAGACTAGGGTCTACTACATACAACCCCAAATCCAAATCCTGTGTTTTGGCTTTACTCTGCTTGGCTTGAGGGGACCATTGAGAGAGATAGACTGCTCTTCAGCCATATCTGTAACGACGCATTTTTCACCATGAATTAAGCAGCTTGTTCTTTTTCACCTTGCTCAACTGAATACAGCCGAGCGCTTCAGCTCTGAGCCTGCTGTAGGAAAAAGTCTGGAAGAATTTGATAGGGTATGTTTTGCATCTGCTGCTGCTTTAAGATCAGCAACCACATCCATTAGCTCACAACAGTGGATATAAAAAGCAGGAACTGCACATTTCTTATCACTCGACAGCTGATTCCACCTGCTGAGAAGAAGCTCTGTTGTCTACAGCCTTGATTCAGCACAGCAGGAGGAAAATGACCTATGACAACCACACTACACATCTAAAATGCTTTACATCCATAAAAAGGTAGGAGGAGAAACAAGGATTGAGCAGAGCTGCCACTTATAAAAAGTTAAAGGAGCATTCTTGAGAAGAGAATGGGTTTTGCAAGAAAACCAGGATGTGCAGTTCTTTTCATCTCCAGCCTGCATCTCTGGAAGACATGAAGCAAGAGGAGAATAAGGATATTGTGCAATAAGAGCATTACATGCTTTCTTTTACCAGGGAACTTCTGCCAAACTACCAGCATGCTTCTTCTTTATCTTGACAGCTATGTAATATTAATAGCATTTCCTATCTGAGAAACACACAGTTACCCCTCGGAAACACAGCTGCAAAACCAAAGACAAATCAGTCCTGATTTCTTAAAGAAGCAAATTGCAACTTTTATACTTGACATAACATGTGGACACATAAATTAAAACCTACAACTGTAAGCAATGGGATCTTTTTCCAGCAGATAGCACTCAGGCCCGTGATGGAGAACCGTTTATTACAATAACCTGGGCTTCAACGCAGCGCCCAAGTGTGTGGCTGCTCCCTCTTTTTCCACAAGACTAGCAGTAGCACCATTCCTGTGTAACACTTCTCATTAACAGAGAGCACCGTTATTATATAATTTTTAATAAGCAGGTTTCAAAATACTTCATGGGGAAAGTCAATCTCCTGTGCCCATTCTCCTCACTGGGAACCTGAGACTGAGACATGACGTGACTTACATGAGATTATTCCCCAAAAATGACCATACCACTGGGGAAAAAAAAGCACAAATCTCCAGAATGACTGCCTGTCCTTGTAGCTTTTCACCTAGCTGCGATGTAGCGGGGCTGTGTCCAGCTCTGCTGGTAGAAGAGCAGGGAAATAATAGTATTTTTCTTGCCCATTAGGAACAAACAGCCTCCTGGATGCTAAAAGCAGATAACTTTTGGGAGAAGGGGTTATTGGAAACCCCTCCCAAGAGTGGCAGAGTCGACGCAGTCATCACAGCCCTCAGCTCAGGGTTTCACCCTGTGGTTTTAATAGGAATTTAGAGGCAATCTCCACAAACGGCAGGAGACGTTTCTAGCCCATGGCTTGTTCTTCACACAGGGGCTGAGGAGAAAAGGGAATGACAGCAGCAGAGCGAGGACAGCAAATAAAGAAACCAGCCAAAGGGAGAGGGGCTGTGCGCGACGAGAAGGCAGCGACAGGGCTGGTGAACTCCCTCCGTTGTGAAAGATTGCTGCTTATTTCCACCTTTTATTTCCCCCCCTTTAATCATTCACCCACTCCTTATCCCATGCGAGTTTGTATTCCTAGAGAGCCTTCGGGGAAGAAGTTTGCTTCAAGGCCCTTCAGTAGGATAAGCAGGTGCTACCCGTGGGCTGGTGAGAGCCGTCCTGGCTCTGGAGAGCCGCTCTGCCCCGGAGCCCCGGCGGCACCTCACGTCCCGGCTCTGCCTGGCCTGCGAGGGGAGGAGCAGCCGGGC
>NW_010542625.1:0-21376 GCF_000687285.1 Phaethon lepturus
TAAATATAAACATTTAATAAAAATTAATTATTTAATTATTATTGTAGACATATGGATGTTATGTAAAGAACAGCGGTGTTGTAAACACAAAAAATTGTAAATAAAACAGTGAAAATCAGGTCTTGAAGTGTCATTAAGTGCTCCTCTTAAAAGTTGGAGGCTCCATGACATTACTTAGTCATAACTCTCATTAAATTAATCTGCAGATGCCTTGCTTCAACAGTTGTAGAACTATATCCTCAATTTGTGTGAGCCAGTGAAACTCTGAGGATATCTTGTCTCTGCTAATTGATGCTAGCTGAATGTCACGCATAAAGATCTATAGGCCAGGTTTAAGCTGACCTCTGGAATAAGGGATATGGTAAAATCTGTAGAAAATTTGTTTCTCAAATAACAGTTTCAATTGGAGACATGAACAAAGAAGCACCAAGAAAGCTCAGAGGCTAAATCCAACTTTTTCAGGCTTTGGTTTCACAGTGCAGTTCAGTCCTAAAGCTGTTTCCTTTAGTTTAACTAGTCAGCTGTGGAAAGCTGCAGCAAGAACATAAAACATGGAGGCAGGAAAAGCGTAATGTGCTTTTTTTTTGCAAACAAGCAAAAGTCTGGCGTGATGTAACATAGCTAAGCATTCTGATCACAAACTATGGCAAATAGTCCCCGACACCATAGCAATTGAGTTGTTGATGGTCTACAGGGCCTCATTCATCATTGAAGTACACAAACACATCAAGTCTTTGTAACTTCTTCAGAGCCAAAAGAATTGGCTCAGTTTTGGAAAACTATCTGAGATGGTGCTGTTTGGTTATGTTTCCTTTTAGAAAGCATAGAGCAGAACATTTATTTTTTTAATGAAACTTCAATCTATTCTGTTTGTGTATCTAAGCTACATCTGTAGAATTCTTCATCCTGCAGTTACTAGTGAGGAGGAAAGAGGGCTAGGAGAAAACCTTGATAGGGCATTCTCACTAGGATCTCAGTGCTATTCACTTTCGTGGTCTATTACTTCTTTTTCTTTCTTCACAGGAAGAAGTTTTTTTTAAAAAAAGTCTCTAAAGGTTAATCTCCATTGTTGGCTAATGTACTTGTGTCAGAGAAAGGCAGGAAAAGATCATGTCACCTTGTTGACGCTACTGTGCTGAATGATGCTTGTAGCTGATGCAATGATGTCAGTGAAGTGTTTTTGTTGCCTTAGCTTATGTTATTGAGGGAGATGTTGCAGGAAACAAACAAGAAGCTCCCCTTTTCCTTTTGGCATCTCACCAGGAGACTGCAGATATCGCATACTAGTTCTGCTGTAACACCAGAGACTTGGCATGTTTAGTGCTTTGTATGACAACCTGTTCTGTGGCTGTAATTCTCCCAATATACCCAGCTCAGCACTTCCATTTAGACTTAAAGCTCTTTAATTGGCGTCTCTTCCTCTGCGTTGTTTTTTGTTTGCTTTTTTTTTTAAACTCTTGGCACTTCAGTATCTTGGTCTTTTTTAAAAGCCCATGTTGCACAATTATTAAAAATAACAATGGTTATTCACAGTAGTATCAAGTCATATATTAATGGCAGTAACAAGGAAACATTATGATTGCAAGTTGTCAACCAAGATTTGTGTTTCCATGTGTGTGTGAGTGGGCGTAAAATTCTTTTCTCATTCATCTTGCCTTGCTTACTTCTGCCTGTAAGAACTACACAGTAGGTATTTCCTTTACGGTTTTCTCACTTTTTTTTCTGTATGTGTGTGTGAAAGAGGGGAGGAAGTTCTTTCTTCCTTTTAATCAAACATTCAGACTGATAGCAGGCTACTACCACTACTCAACCCCATCATCATGCAAATTTAGAGATAAATAAATCAGTCTTCTGATTATGGCACTACTATGAACAGAATCTCCCTACACATGCACTCCTGCCCCTGCATTCCTTAGTAAATGTGCTGTTCTAATTTACAGAATTACGTGGTGATGATACGTAGCATAGAGTTGCTTTTTTCCCCTATTCGGTGCCTTTTCATTTGGAAGCTGATGTTTTGTTTGCTGGCCCGGAAGCACAGTGCTCTGTGGCATTATGTCTCACTGTGTTGACAGCGCTGTCACTTTGTGTTTCCATCACAGCTTTAAACTAATAAGGCAGGAGTAAAGATTTTGAGCTGTGGCTAAACTTGGGCAAATGCCCCAAAGAATTTGCTAAAAATTCTCACATGCATTTTCATATGATTTCACATCGACTGCTGCTCCTCCCTTCACAACAAAGTACTGCAAATAAACCTTACTAGCATTTTTGTCATTTTGAACACAAGCTCATTGCCTCAAATACCCAGGCCTTTCCCACCTACTCCATTTTGCTGATGGAGCTGTTATATTACCTACATTTTATTTGCTAGAAATACCATCCTTGACACACCTAAACTTTTTTTGCTTTCCCTTATGCTTTGTTGAGAGGAAATATTTCCCAATCAACACCTGAATTATCCTTCTCCAGTAATGCTCCTGAAATTGCAGTGATGTCCTGCCAAATTTGATCCTGACACACAGGCATTTTCCCAGTGTGTGCAAAGGGGGCTCAGTTTGTTTTGTTTCTGTTAACCGAAGGGGAAAGTTTTTTGGCTTAAAGTCAGCAGATTTTTGAAGAAAAGGAAAAAAACCCACAAAACTTCCAAAAAAACAAAAACCTTTGCATCCAAACCCCACATTTTCAATCAGAAAAGTAATAGTTGCACTACTATGACCCAGAGTGGATAATCAAGGCAGGGAGAAATTTGCATCATTTCTCACGAGGGCTTTTAGGTCTTGCCATTCTGGAATGAATAACAAGTTTTCCACTGCTGTCTTCCATTCCATATCATTTGACTTCCATGTAGGATAAAGAAAAAAATAAATATATGTGGTTCTGACAAAGGAGAATAAAAAACAGCTGAGGAGACATTTATCAGAGGTAAGCTGTTAACTATTAATGGTCTATGAAATCTTAAGACATGAATCTTCATATACAGAGTAATCACAATTTAAAAAAAAAAAACCACAAAATTTAAAAGTGTTTTTTAAACTGTGAGTAGTTTTGTCAATACTATGAAAAAGAACTTTTTTGCAATGGTGGAATGTACAATCAAACACTTAACAAACTGGTATTTCCACACATAGTCCTGCTTAAAAGCACAATGCTAGAATACTTTCTTCTTACCCCAATTCTCTATGTGAAATAATTATAATTAAATAGGTACAAAAACCTTGAAGTCATGATAAGCTGAAAGCATAAATAAAATAATTAGTATTAAACTGATGCATAGGAACCTTTTTCTCCAAGGCAACTTGCTTGTGTGTCCTCATGCAGAATAATATGGATGATCTTGTACCTAAGGTAGACTGTCTCTGGGGGATGCTGCTGTGTGATGCTGTTCCTTTACTTCACACCATGGGTATAAATATGAAAACAAACAAACAAAACATAATTTTTTTAAGCATAATTCATATTCCCATATTTTCAGTCTTCCAAGGCAGGTAGGCTGAGATTTCATATTAGTAAGACTTCTTTTTACCTAATATGGAAGAAATGAAATTCTTCTAGAGAAATGGGGAAAAAAGGTCAAATATTCCTGAGCTCACTTTTTCTAAGGCCCCAATTCTGTACCGTAACTTCATTAAATTCTATAGAGGAATGTCAGCATAGAATTTCATCCTTAAATTCCAAACGTTTTACTTACTTACTTGTGTTGATATTTTCATCTGTGGTACTGTATGCTTATCAAAGTGTATTTCTGTGCCACAGCTAGAACAATCAAAATTCCCTTTGTTACTTATAATAAATAAATGCTCAATTGTAAGCAAGTCCTCAGGGAAAGTTCATTAAAAAAAAGAAATTAAAATGCTGAGAAATAAATGGTTACTGTGATTGCACTTGTTTTGATATAATATGCAAAATTTAATTTAGCTCTGTTATGTTTGAGACACACATGCACACATTCACCAACACACATACACGTGCACTGTAAAAGAAGAAAACTTGAAGAGTTATTTTACTAGCAACAGTATTTCAATTTTTTATTATTATTTTATTACAAATCTTTATGATATGACCCTGTGTGATGCATATGCATTGCTGTTTGGAGAAAAAGAAATCTATTATTATTTACATTATTGGTGAGTAGAAGCTCTAGCTGTTTTCTAGTCACTTTTGTACTAGGGATTGTGCAAATACAGTAACAGGCTGGCTTTGCCAAGAAGAGTTCAGACTGAACAGACAAAACCTGGGTAGAAAAGCAGAAAGGCAAAATGACCAAGTCAAGGTTACATCATAGGTCAGTAGCAGAGCTCAGAATCTTCACTTGCATCCTGTAATTCACAGTCTCCTCCCAAACCCAGCGACTTGCAAAGCTTTCTGAGATGTCACAACATGGGCTGAGGAATGATCACGAACAGAATTACGGATTTCGGATTGGAATGTCTCTCTCAGAAATGGTTACACTTCCCCGTTTTAAGAAATCATTCTTGGTTTGGATGTGGTTCTGTAACCACTGGTACCTGATTTACCAGAAAATTAAGAAAAAGAAGAAGAAACAATGAAAGCAGGTCTTGATGTTCTCTTATGCATGTTTCCTGGTGGGAATACAAAGTCAGTGAGAGCTATGCATTCAGTCAGACTCCTTCATTAATGAGTGTCTTTCAAAGCCTCGCTGCAGCTTTCATTTCTAGAGATCCCTAAATCTCATAATTATTGGAATGACACTGAGTGTTTCCAGTGTTTTGCTATTCTTTGTCCCACATATTATTTTCTTCTAAACATCCACTTTCTCCAACACATACTCAGTTCTTATGTTCTGTAACTTGGATGCTATTTCCAGTTCCTGAGGTGTTTGTGTATTTGTTCTCCTCAGAAAAGTTCATACAGAAATCTGAATCCAATTCTCTGAAATGGGAAAGTCTCATCCAAATTAAGAGGGAACCAAACTGCATATTTTTTTCTTCTGGATTACTGCAGTAAAACTGTGTTTTTATGCACATCATGACATCTTTCTACCAGTGATAATTTAAAAGCAATGAGCACTGATTTTATTTTGAAAGGAAGCACTCTGAGGCCTACATTAGAATGAAAATACCAAAATCAAGATAGGGAAGGATAAGACTGAATATTTTTTCTTCAGCATTTCTTAGGTAGCTGCAAAGGTGCCACCTGTTCATCTCACTTTCCTTAAGTGCCTCCTTGCTCTTTGTTTTAAACTCCATGCTGAAACAAATGACACCTCTTCTACAAAGTACAGGAATTTAAAAAAGGCTTTTCAAATAGAGCTAGATAACTTTAAGGAGGCTGAGTCATCTAGTGATCTCATTTACAGGCTTGTTTCTGCAATAGTGCACAGGTTAAGCAGTTGCTGTGAAGTTCATATTTGCAAATTTTATGTAGAGGGTGAAGTAGAAGCTTCTGACCACCTCCATTCCTCCACTGTGTTGTCATCCTGTATGGATGGAGTCTACATGACTTTGCTGCTTCTGCTTAGAAGTTGACTGTACCAGATTTCAGCTCTGCCTTTGAGCTATGTTACCTTTAGAGAAAGTTTTTAATTTAAATTGTCCAAGCTGCATGCTGTAGTTCCAGGGAGTTTTCAAAACAGAGGAATTTTGTTTGCTTCATCACCAGAGTGAAGGTACAGGGCAAATGCTCCTCCATGCTGTCAGGAGGAGCATCTGGTATTCTCATGAACCTTACCTCTTCATTATTGATGTCAGCGGAAGTCCTGGGACCTTGTCTTAGTTGTACCCCATTATGCACCTTTCCTGACTCAGCATCACAGTTCTGGTGATGTGTGACACAGACAACTCTCCTATGTCCTCCCAAGTTTATCGTTTTACTTCCTTAAGTGTGCTGGCTGTGAAACTCACCCGACAGCACGTCTGTCTCAACAGTCTGCTGACACGGAGATGTCCAAACGTTCAGACACAAGCTCCTAGTATGATTTGATACCATGCAAACAATCAAAATGCTAAAGAGTGAGAGGTCTCAAATTCCCATAGATGACAGAACAATTAACCATTTACAGATAGTTTGGGGTACCTACATTTAGAATACATCTCTAAGAATCAAAGTTGTATTTATTAGGAAAAAGAAAGAATCATATCCAAGCCTTTCCATTTTATTATTGTTCCATCACATGTAATATTCAAGACTTCAAGCCTACAGTAAAAGTATTGGCAATCAAATAAAAAATTAATAATCATAAAATAAAAAGGGTAATGATAACATTTATTCTAATAAGCACATGGTTTAAGCCAGTAAAATAAAAGGGAATAATTGCCATTCTTCAAGTCCATTACAAGGAAGTAAGAGGGGAGAAAGGAGTAACTGCAAAAAAAAAAAAAAAGCTAATTGTATGACTAAAAAAGCATAATGGTCAGTGCTTTAGAAAACACATTTTCTAAAGTTGTAGTAGGCTTAGCCATCAATAAATTTCAAGAAAAATATATGCTTTATACACGTATTTTTCTGCAGCTTGTCTGCATTTCTGATACATTTTTTAAATGGGTTTCGCCTGCCTTAATAAGGCACATCATTTGAACAGAAACCTCACTGTGTGATAACAGGCAACACATAGTGAAAAAATGCCTCAAGGTTTTTTCCTTGCTATATTTGGCTCTCTGGGCTAAGTCGATTTGAGTTGGGCTGATTATAATAAGCCAGAAAGTCACTACGAACTAATTATTTTCTGTTCATTTATGTGATTAATGGTGAAAACTTGGATAACTTTTACATATCTTGAGTCCCATATAATTAATCATCTTGAACTTTACAAAAAAATAAAAAATAAAACCCTCAAGGTGCCCCTGGATTTTCTTCCAAAGCATTGGAGTTTCACTGGCATTAGCTCATGCAACTGACAAAATCAGGGGATGTTTTGCAAAGAAGTGACATGTTTGTGTAAGTCCTCAGAGGACATTGCTGAATTTCTTCAGCCACCAAAAGACTAGGAAATTAAAAGATGTGGTAGCAAGTAAGTTATTGGGTGAACTACTGACAGTGCCATGGGAAAAAGAGGAGGGGAAAAAAAGGCAAATGAAAAAGGACCTGTCGTCCAGAGAGACTATATGGCTTGGAGAAACTAGTGTGGGGAAGACAGTTCTTTTGGATCAGTTCTTTGACAGCCAAATCAAGCTAATAATAAGCCCAAATCCTGAGGCAAATGTTAACATCTGAGAAAGCTAAGGCACGCTCTTCAAACTGTCAGGGTAAAGAGCTCTAGCTTTCTCCTATTTCATTCTTATTTTACCCAACACTTGTTGAATGGATAGCCTTGAAACTAAAATTTATGCTTAAAGCATAAAAAAAGTAAAAGTTCTACACTGCGTATTTCTTCAGGTGAATACCTTTGTTTCTCCTATGTAGTGAAGACTGACCAGACAACAGATGAATATTGCACTTTAGGAAAGAGAAACATTTTCTTGAACAACGACATACAAATGCCAAAATGCAACCCTGTCTAGTGGAAGAGATGTGTGTGAGAGGCTGGCTTAGTAGCGGGACATGCAAGTCCTCCATCTGGTCTTGTGTTCTGCTTCACAACAGCTGCAGTATTACCAAAATGATACAGATGGACTCCGAAGTTCACTTGATGCTTAGGGTGTTCTTACACTAAAATCAGTAATTACATTGGAGGAAAATTCATGTTCAGGATCTCAGATCATAGAATCATAGTATGGTTTGAGTTGGGAGGGATCCTAAAGATCACCTAGTTCCAACCCCCCCACCATGGGCAGGGACATCTTCCACTAGACCAGGTTGCTCAAAGCCCCATCCAGCCTGGCCTTGAACCCTTCCAGGGATATGGGGCATCTGCCACCTTTCTGGGCAACCAGTGCCAGTGCCTCACCACTCTCATAGTGAAGAATTTATTCCTTGTGTCTAGTCTAAATTTACCCTCTTTTAGTTTAAAACCATTTAAAACTCTTGTCCTATCGCTACATGCACCCTCCAGCTTTTTTGTAGGCTGCATTCAGGTACTGGAAGGTGGCTGTAGGGTATCCCCAGAGCCTTGTCTTCTCCAGGCTGAAGAACTCTCTCAGCCAGTCCTTATAGGAGAGGCATTCCATCCCTCTGATGATTTTGGTGGGCCTCCTCTGGACCCGCTCCAACAGGTCCATGTCTTTCCTGTGATGAGGGCTCCAGAGCTGGATGCCGTACTCCAGGTGGGGTCCCACCAGCATGGAGCAGAGGGGCAGAATCCCCTCCCTCGACCTGCTGGCCACACTGCTTTGGGTACAGCCCAGGATACGGTTGGCCTTCTGGGCTATGAGCGCACATTGCTGGGTCATGTCGAGCTTCTCATCGAGTTCCCCCAAATCCTTCTTCTCAGGGCTGCTCTCAATCTTTTCTCTACTCAGCCTGTATTTGTGTTTGGTATTGCCCTGACACATGTGCAGGACCCTGCACTTGGCCTTGTTGAACTTCTTGTGGTTCATTCAGGCCCACTTCTTGAGCTTGTCCAGGTCCCTCTGGATGGCATCCCTTCCCTCCAGCTTGTTGATTGCACCACTCAGCTTGGTGTCATCTGCAAACTTGCTGAGGGTGCACTCAATCCTACTGTCTGTGTTGCCAAATAAGATGTTAAACAGTACTGGTCCCCGTATCAACCCCAAAGCAATGCTCTGGTCTCCATCATTAGTCTCTACTTGGACATCAATCCATTGACAGCAACTTTTTGACTGCATCCATCCAGCCAATTCCATATCAAGTAGACCTTCAGAGAATTTAACAGTTTCATGTTTGCTCTGTAGTCTAAGAAACAAAGATGAGAATTTTAGTTCAAATTGTTGTTAGAGAGATTTGTGATTTTATTGAAAGCTCGTAGATACACCACATGATTTTTCCTGACTCCTATAGATCTACTCTTTGCAATACTTGATCATAAAATCTTCTAAATAGCAGTCCTTTCGCTACCCTTACAGGAGGTGTGAGCCACTTCCATTTTCCACTCAAGAACTTAACATTAACTGATGTAATGATTAGATTAGGAATCCATCTGTACTTTGTCATTAGAGGATTTGAATTTTTTATTGCCTAAACCAGGCTTACTCTCAAGCTTTAAGTAGATGATCCTCTGTCCAAACCCTATGAGAGTAACCAAAGACGTATCCTGTAATTATCACTCCACCCCAGTCAGGCTGAAGTCAGCATCAGCCCTGTGGAAGCTCAAGGAAACCTATTCCTTGCTGTCTTATGGGTAAGCAATGTTCATCTTTTGAGAGATACCTTGAAGGGACCCATCACTCCCAGTATGGTCCCTAAGGAGAAGAGCCTATATTCAAAAACCTCTTTGAGGTTTGTTACAACTACAGACTTTGTAATTACTTAATCAGCCTTGGTGATCTATTTAAAAGCCCTCTGTGATTTCACATGTTTAAAATGAAGATGTCCAGAAGTGGTTGTGGCGAGCAGCCCTCTGCTGACTGACATAGCTGTATCTGCTACCACCGATGTCCATTTGACATTGATTATTATGTGCTCTATTACTTAAATGATAAGGTACATACTGGTTCAGGCTGGACTGTAATCTCTTGCATAATTTCAGCAAAGAAAGGGAAAATGACAAATGGCTCCTTTTGTCAGAATCAGTATCTTCACTAAGGAAGGCAAGGCAAAGAAAACCTGGTGAGAGAGCTGGCAGATAAGCATGAATTAACAGTAATTACTTGAAGAGGGCCTAGCAGAAATTCTCTGAAATCATACTTCTTCAAGGAATACACTAGAGGATCATCACACTGTGCTGTAATTATTACACCCTTCCCAGTCATTCGCTTTGCCTCACAACTGAATGAGCCACTAGTGAAAAGTGACATCCTTTTGTTTCAAAAGCATGGGGAATGGAGATGGCCTAAGGGTTGGAGCAGAGGAATTTCTTGATAAAACACATTATATCTTTGGCTAGAATATTGACTCCTCCCCACCTTTACACAGTAGAAGTTAAAGATACTGACTAAATGTAAACTTCTAAATATAAGTCAGTTGCACTGGATTCCCTTTATAGTCCTTATAGGTTCCCTTTATAGTGGGGAAAAAAACAGAAACTCATAAAAAGAAGCTGCATCTCACCCTAAAAGCACTCTCTGAGACAAATCAAAGAAAACATGCCCTGGTTCTCTCCACTGTGTACACAGGGTGTCTCAAGGACTAAATAAGATGTTGAAGACTAAAATTTGCTAAAGTGAATTTCGCTGTTGAATTCCATTGGCTTTGGATATGACCACAAGTGGCTAGGGCCAGCCACTTAGAAAACAAAATGTAGATATGTGCTTAAGACTGTCAGTATTAAGAAATATATTCAGAGGCATAATTACCATAAGATGCACTTGACTTCAATCTAAATGCTAAAAAGACATTCAGAACTGATTTTTATTTTTTTTAAACCAGTTTTCAGGCTACGATTGTCATATCTTCTCAAACATAGGCTATCTGCCTGGGTGTGCACGTATGACTATGTCTCAGGCTCTTGTCAGCAACTAGTGTAAAAAGCCTCCAGCATACATTCAAGCAATCGAGTCTTGCAGGTGCTGGCAGCTGCAGAGTTGTCATGCAGCAGAGATTGCCCAAGACTGTCATTGCTGTAACTGTTCTGATGAGTTTCTTCCCTGTGTTGAACTGTCATTCCTGATGGACCCAGAGCAGATAACATAAACTATAGTCCTCTGTGGGATTAACTGCGTTTAGTCATGTTGCTTTTGCTATAGTCCCATCCTCCAAAAAGACACACAGATGGAGTAGGGACAAGGACAAAATAAAACATGCAGGGGAGTAAGCCATTTCAGAGATGGCAGAGTTACAGTAGTAAGTTTGGGGTCAGCATGAGAAATATGAGTAGTGGGGCTGTTGGTGAATTTGTGTCTTCTAAATTCTTGTGTAAAACCAAGCCGGAGGCAAAGCTTGAGCACAAAATTTAAGCCTGAGATGTCTTGAGATGAATCTACAGAAACCTAACTTGGATGCCCAGGAAAATTCCAAGCTGAGTCTTCCCTTTTAAAGTGCTCTTTAGAGTATATACTGTTGTGCATCAGGCCTGTCAGTCTCTGCCTATCCCAGGTGGATATTACATGACCATTTTAAGGTAGATATTGTGACTGGGGTTCTTTCCTTGAATCGTCTCCAAATTGCTGTTTTGAGAGCAGATGGGATTTGTAAACAGTTTATCTTCGGGCTGAATTTATGCTGCCAAAAGGGCAGAGCAGAGATGACCAGGTGGACCACCTGCAGTCTATGGATCACCCATCTGGGATTTGATATTGGTATGGCTATTCGCTTTTCCTCTGCCCAGACTTTCTCTCATGCCATTTTCATCCCATCAGCAATCTTCTGTTGGCTTTGCTAGGTTTGTAAATGTACATGTTAGAAAGGTACATACTGGATCTGTTGGTCACCGATGCACATGAGATAATTGGTGATGTCAAGACTGGAGGCAGCCTGGGCTGCAGTGATCATGCACTGGTGGAGTTTGCAGGCCTGAGAGATAGGAGGGGGCAAGCAAAGGGTAAAGTCAGGACCTTGAATTTTAGGAAAGCAAACTTGCAGCTCTTCAGGGAGTTAGTCAATAGGACGCCCTGGGAAACTGCCCTCAGGGACAAGGGAGCAGAACAGAGCTGGCAGATCTTTAAGGATGCTTTCCATAGAGCGCAAGACCTCTTGATGGCCAGGTGTAAGAAATTGGGAAAGGAAGGCAAGAGACCAGCACGGCTGAGTGGAGACCTGATGGGCAAACGAAAGGGCAAGAAGGAAATGCACAGGCAGTGGAAGCAGGGACAGGTATCCTGGGAAGAGTAGAGGGACACTGCCCAGTTGTGCAGGGATGAGATCAGGAGGGCCGAGGCATGGCTGCAGCTGAACTTGGCAAGGGATGAAAAGAATAATCAGAAGGGCTTCTACAGGTATGTCAGCCAGAAAAGGAAGGTCAAAGAAAGCGTACCCCACCTGATGAGCAAGACTGGCAAACTGGCAACAACAGATGAGGAGAAGGCTGAGGTAGTGAATGACTTCTTTGCCTCAGTCTTCACTGGCAGTGTCTCTTCCCACAGCTCTCGAGGGCATGGCCTACAAGACAGGGACTGGAGGAGCAAAGTCCCTCCCACTGTAGGAGATGAGGCTCGAGACCACCTGAGAGACCAGAACATGCACAAGTCTATGGGACCTGATGAGATGCACCCCAGAGTCCTGAGGGAACTGGCTGATGTAGTTGCCAAGCCACTCTCCATGATACTTGAAAAGTCTTGGCAGTCAGGTGAAGTCCCTGGACACTTCCACACAATGAAAAAGGGAAACATTGCACACATCTTTAAAAAGGGTAGCAAGGAGGACCCTGGGAACTATGACCTGTCAGTCCCCCCTCTGTGCCTGGGAAGATCATGGAACAGATCTTCCCAGAAGCTATGCTAAGGCACATGGAGTTCAGGGAGGTCATTTGAGACAGCCAGCATGGTTTCACCAAGGCCAAGTCCTTCCTGACCAACCAAGTGGCCTTCTGTGATGGAGTGGACATCAGTGGACAAGGAAAGAACTATGGATGTCATCTATCTGGACTCATGTAAAAGGCCTGTGACATGGTCCCCCACAACATCCTTCTCTCTAAATTGGAGGGAGAGGAATTTGATGGGTGGACTGTTGGGTGGATGAAGAATTGTTTGGATGGTCGTGTCCAGAATTTAGTGGTCAATGACTCAATGTCCAGATGGACATGAGTGGTGAGTGGTGTCCCTCAGGGGTCTGTACTGGGACAAGTAATCTTTAATCTTCACCAGTGACATAGATGATGGGATTGAGTGCACCCTCAGCAAGTTTGCAGATGACCCCAAGTTGAGTGGTGTGGTTGACATGCCTGAGTGACGGGATGCCATCTGGAGGCACATGGACAAGTTTGAGGAACGGGTCCATGTGAACTTCATGAGGTTCAACAGGGCCAAGTGCAGGGTCCTGCACCTGGGTCGGGGCAACCCCTGGTATCAGTCCAGGCTGAGGGATGAAGGGATGGAGAGCAGCCCTGCTGAGAAGGATTTGGAGGTCCAGGGGGATCAAAAGCTGGACATGAGCCGGCAATGTGTGCTCCCAGCCCAGAAGGCCAACAGTAACCTGGGCTGCATCCAAAGCAGCATGGCCAGCAAGTTGAGGGAGGGGATTCTGTCCCTCTACTCCATGCTGGTGAGACCCCACCTGGAGTCCTGCATCCAGCTCTGGAGCCGTCAGCACAGGAAAGACATGGACCTGTTGGAGTGGGTCCAGAGGAGGGTCACCAAAATGCTCAGAGGGCTGGAACACCTCTGCTGTGAGGATGGGCTGAGAGGGTTGGGGTTGTTCAGCTTGGACTAGATGACCTTTAAAGGTCCTTTCCAACCCCAAATTCTATGATTCTATGTTTTTTCTGGGATGGAGTTAATTTTCTTCATAGTAGGTCATACGGTGCTATGTTTTGGATTTGTGACCAAAACAGTGTTGATAACACACCTGTGTTTCAGCAATTGCTGAGCAGTGCTTACACAGCATCGAGAACTTCTTTTTCTCACTCTACCCTGCCAATGAGTAGGCTGGAGGTGCACAACAAGATGGGAGGGGACACACCTGGGATAGCTGACCCCAACTGTCCAAAGAGATGTCTCATACCATATGACATCATACTTAGTGGTAAAAACTGGGGGGAAATGGAGGAACAAGGGATATTCAGAGTTACGGCATTTGTCTTCCCAAGTAACCAGTTAGGCATGGTGAAGCCCTGCTTTGCCAGAAATAGCTAAACATCTGCTTGCCAGTGGGTAGTGATGAATTCATTGCTTATTTTGCTTTGCTTGTGTGCACAGCTTCTGCTTAAACTGTTTTGATCTCAACCCCCAGTTTTTCTCACTTTTGTCCTTCTAATTCTCATCCTCATCCCATGGCGGGAGAGTGACTGAGCGTCTATGTGGGGCTTACATGCCTGCTAGGTTTAACGCACAACACTAACCAATTTCAGTAACCCGGTTATTAACTTCTTCTTTTAGTACATTGTTTCTGAAAACATTATTGCTATAATGTCCTGGTGGCAAGTGATCCAGAGTCTGAGAGTTGTATTACTCCCAGAAATGCACCTATTTTGGGATTTGCCTTTGTACAGAAGCATCTGGGTCATCCCATATTTTGATCATCTCATTCTGAGATATGTGTTGAAAGTTTTGGTAGTGACACCCAGATATGCCGCTTCTAAGTTCTTGGTGTGTGCCTTGCCAGTCAAGGTTATTTCAGATTCAGAAAGCCACAGGAGTAGTTTATTCAACCTGTCCTTGTCCAAACATACTTGTCTTTGGAGTTAACAGTATCTAGTCCAGCTACTTTATTGGTGTTACACTTCAACTATTCTAACAGGACTAGGTCTGTGGAATCACCTGGGCTTCACCTGCTGTAAATCGGAGATGCCCACAACACGTTGGCAAGCTTGAGGCGGGCCTAGAGATAGCACCAAAACCGCTTGGACTGCACTGGGTCCCAGGCAGAGCGGAACGGTTGTTCTGAAGATGCCTACCGTATCATCCTGTGTACATTCAAGCTTCATGATCACCTGATTTATAGATTGTAGCACTCCACTGGCACCAGATGAAGGCAGCACCTATTTTGTTCCTAGTGTTACTTCAATTGGAGCATTCAGAGGGGGACTCATGCTACATGCATTCAAGGCTGGTCAAAACAGTAATGCAGATGTTCCTTCATCATTTGAGGAGGTGCATGCATTACTTTGGTGATCGTATTTTCTGCAGTACCTCAGACGAAGTTTACTCCCTGCTATCTCTTTTCTGCCCAGCACACCTCCAATAGAGAGGGTAGAGAGTTGCCTCCCTTCGCCTTCTTTTCCCTGCCTCATGCCACGCTTGTGCCTTCATAGCCTATAGCTGAGTAATTAAACTAGTACGTTATGTACAAAGGTACAAGTTTGCTCAGATGTGTTTGCTGTTAGATGGAAAGGAGAACCGAGCATGCAGAAATGCTCTAAACTAGCTCATCCCATAAAAGGGAAGTTTACTCCCACTTTTTGCCCTCTGGAGGCAAAGTTCCACATATACCCCCCAGGGAACTTTCTGTGATGTTTGTAAAGAAACAAAGGCATAACCTCCTTACAACCGATATCAACACCAAACCCCCATATGTGACAGGGAGCATAATCTGGTTTTTAAGTCAATGTGTAATGGACCCAATCTCCAGTGAGCATTATTTGTTGTAGCTTCATGGAAGTCAGCAAGGTAGTGCTGATTTATGCCAACTGACAATCTGGCCTGGGGGAAATTCTGATGTATATTGTGCATATTCTCTATTTGTTATTTATTATGGTTATGCATTTTATTGGTTTTATAAAATTTCAAAATACCAATAAAAACAGAATTTTTAAAAAGTTTGGGTGCTATCAAATTATTCTTTGGCAGCACTGATTTTGCAATACAGTTGGATTGTACACTAATGCTTAATTTCCTTTTATTGTATTTTAACTGCCTTTTTATTATATGTATATTTATTATTGTGAAATGCCTTGGGATGACTTTGTCAAGAAAGGTGTCATATAAACAAAATTGTATTGATCTGATGATAAGCAGAACAACAATCAAAGAAGTGAGATATTTCCTAATAAACTTGCATATGGCAATACACTGTTAATGTCGGGTTTTAGCTTCACATTTTTACTGGCTAAAAGTTATGGAGATGACAAGTTACTACTCCCTGTTGGATCGTTGATTGACAACTTTACTTCCATCAGCACTCTTCTGCAAACTGTGGTAGAAAGGTTTAATTGTGTTTGTAATTAATTGGATTTTAATCAGACTGTATAAAGAAATTGCAGAAGTTTTTTTTTTTAAAAGAGCAGCTAAAAGCCCTCTTTTAACATATTGCTAGGGATGCAGAAATATTCATTGCTACAACAGTTTGAATAGTGAATTAAAATGCATTCATGATTCAATACAAAATTGGTTAGATTAGTTAGCATTTGAAGAACAATTTCATATATTCCAGAGGAATGGCGAGGGGGGTGGGGGGAGAGAAAACCCCAAACATGAAGCTTAGTTTATTTTAAACCAAACGTCTATCGTGTTGAATTAGGCTCTCAAGAAAGGTATCTTCCAAGCTCTTTAAATTGCTTGCATTGAAACTCGTAAACATTCATTAATAATGTTCTATGGGAAATAATTTTCTACTCCTTTTGCATAACGTTGCAGCATCTATTGAAATAATATTTTGCCATATCAGAAAGATAAATCCTAATAAGGAAGGCAATTAAAGCCAAGTGGAGAAACAAAAACTTCCATAATGTTATCTCTAAGTACCAACTGGTAATGAATTGAATGCAGAAATCTATGTGGGAGTTCACAGTCTTTTCAGTGTCTTCAGGATCAGGATGAGTGGGTTGGCCCTTGTTCCCAGATTCACTACTTCTCTGCCTCTTCCGTCTCCCAAGTCTTCACTAAATCTGGGTCTGGAGAGTTTTATGCATGCAAAAAGGCTGACCTAAGACTTTAACGCATCTGGGTAGGGAGACATTTGCATGCTCCAGCACTTATATTTAAAGCTATTACAAAGAACAAGACAAAAAGGGAAGCACAACCAAGAGTAACAAGTGTCTGGCAGAATCACTGGAAAAATAAGACTATGGACCAAGTGCCAGCACCACCATTTAGCTGCCCCCGTCCACTTTATAGGCCATCCTGTTGGATCTGGTGAGATTGAATGAGTTTCAGTGACCGGTCTATGAAACATTCAAATGGCAGAGACTTGAGCCAAGGACTCTTGTTCAAGAGGTCTGCAGCCCTACATTACTCATTCCATTTTTAGCGTTACTCTCCACAGCAAAATTGCACTGGTCTAAGGGAATTGACAGCATAGCAATATCTAAATAGGACTAACTGAACTGTTTGGATGTGGACAGATGACTGGATTAATCTCCTCAGGACAGTGAAATCCCTCTTAATTTGTTTTCCCTCCTCCTACTCTCCTGACTTCTTTCTTTTTGCACCATAGCAGTGCAGTCTTGCACCCTCTACTTTCGTATGCCTCCTCTAGCTTTTGTTACGTCGAGCAACTTCTTAAAGCACAGTGTTTGTGGGAGAGGAAACATTGAAGTAAATCATCACAGTCTCATTCCTTCATCTTTTCTGTCAATCAGTTAAGTCAGAGAAACTGCAGAGAAAAAGTTATAGCAAAGTAATAGTAATAAACGCTCAAGATCGGATCCTCAGTTCCGTGAGTCCTAGCCTGGTTCAGACTTAGGACTCCTCTTTTGCCATAGAGAAGCAAGGAAAAAGTCTCTTTTGATACACAGTGATCACACAGTTGCAGACATAATTTCTTCTGCCTAAATAGTCTTTTTGTTTCTTTTCTTTTTTTTTCAGGACATTTACCCAGGTGTGAAAGTCCTTGCTGAAGTTTTGTGCTGCTGCTTCCAAGCTGTTCCCTCTGTCACCTTCACTGCAAAGAAAGAATGACTCTTCTGTGAAGCATCCCCAGTAGTGTATGCTTTAAGGTCACCTAGGAAAGAGTTAGCTGTACATTAAGTTATACCTTGCTGATAACAAGATGGATTTAGAAAGTGATGAGAAATGACAGGGTACACATGTACATTAAAGCAGATGACAGGAAATTGAAAACATTACTGTAACTTATTAAACATTGATTTTCCATACATTCCTTGATATTGTTTGACGAAAACAAATGTTAACAGTAACAACAGCAGAAACAATCGGAAAGAAATGCTGTCTCATTTTGGAGCTGGGAGTCAGAAGCAAGATCAGAGAGGATAATAGAACAACTCCTGAAAACTGCGAGTCCAGATACTTAACACGTAACTAGAAAGTACCAAAATGTTATACTGAGGATCAGAGACTAAAAGTCCCCAGAATGGGCAGTTAAGATGTAACCTGTAATTTTAAACTCTGCTCTTGACTTCTACTGGGTTTTTTTCAGAGATTTTGGAGAATTTTGGCTTAAATAGGGACACTCTACAGAGACTGAACTTTGCCAATTTACTGATGTAAAAATATGATCTTCCTTTACCGATTTCTAAAGTTTATTTATGATTAAGTTTAAAAGTTTTCTACAGTTGAGCATTCTACAGCTCAGTTCTGTCCTGAACATTGATCTCAGCTCAGAGGGATGTTCAGAGTCCAAATGCTCATATTCATACTCCTGTTGGTAATCTCTTTAAAAATTACTATGGTTTAATTTCAGATTTCATTTGAACACAAATTGGTTGAACTAATGCAAAAGGCTACAAAGTCAAATATATTCATTTTAATGAAACTTTCTCCTGAAATTAGTTAGGAATAGATTTCTTCTGAAATAAACCAATGTTAAACTTCAGTAAAGATTTGGGTTTACACTCCTTGAACAAATTAGTAGCCTTCAGAAGCAAAGAGGAGTATCTACAAGATGATATGCAATATTTTAACTAAATGAATGCAAATGGGAGTGCAGGCATTGGTTGAATGCTGGGGAGGATGGCAGCACTGTGAAGTGAAGAAGCAGCACAGTGAGTGGCGGAGCTGTGTGAGGTCAGGTCAGGTCACACACAGCGACAGAGCAGGGTGGGCTCATAGTGACAACTCGGACAGTACTAGGGGCTGGCTGTCTTGCTATCATTTGACACTGCACATATTTAGGATCTCAGCCTCACACCAGGACTGATATATTGCCTCCTGACAGCTGTTGTCTCATCCCTGTAAGAAGTGGCACAATTCTTGGCCATTCATGACATGGCTGAACTTAAAATTATTGTCCCTATGGCAATTATAAATTAGAAAGGATCAGGATCAGGACAAATTGTGTCATATCGAGGCCTTACTACTAAACATTCTTGCTTCTCTGTGCCCATGCTAAAACAGGGTGGCCTTGCCCATGTTATCTTTACAGAACAACCTCTTTCATTTCTGCCCTTGAACCCTTGTCTAGGGACTGCCTGGGAGAGGACTGCTCAGCACAAGCCAAACTTGTGCCATAACCAAGAGAATAATTAAGTAGTATAGGTGATTACATGCCAGCGCTTAAGCCTATCTTTTCATTCTGTTTAGTTTATTAGTATAGGTGTAGCCTGTAGTGCCTGAATTGTACCTCCTTCAAATATACCATGCAGTGACATTTCTTTCTCCAATGCATACCTCTGTATACAGAGTGGAACAGAAAATATCTTTTCAGAGAGGAGATTTGGAAGTACTAAATATATCACTAAAAGTGTAGGCTCTTCGTCTAATTAGAGATTTCTCATCAAAATGTTTTTTAAACATCTGAGCACTCAGATATTTTGGTAGGAAACACTTGTCTGCATTTTTTCATGTGTCAGTGAAAATAAAACAAAACAAAAATACATGCAGTTATCATACCTGCTTCTTAAAAAATCTGATTTTTTACTCTAGCATACTTTCGTTTTCTCTTTTTACTTTCTAGAAAAGCAACAACAATAGCTATAATATGACCATAATTTAAAATTAAACAAATATTGTGAGCATTTCCTAAAAACAGCGTCTTTACTTCCGCATGTGGACTGCTTATTCAGGGGCTTTGGGGTGTCCAAGTTTTCGGATATTTGTGGCGTTCCTGAATGTTACTGCTGGCTAAGGCATAAGAAAAGATAAAAAAGACAAAAGACTTTCTTCTTTTAAGTATTTATTTTTCTCTCCTTCGGAATGATACCTGGCTCCATGGTGTAGTAGCAGTCTTATTGTACTCATAATGGTCTGAGGATTCTTTGTCTCCATTGTAAGTGGCAACTTATGACATCTTCGACGCTAAAACTGCTGTGTTGCTGGCATATTGTTTCCTAGGTAAAATACACCTGAGAGTGAAATGGCAGCTAGGTAAGTCAAAAAGTGAGTAGATGTTTGCTGGCTTTTGTGGGTGACGCTGAGAGTACTGGTGCTCTGAAGCACTACGCTCCTGGCACCAAATTTAATTGCAATGCAGTTTGGAACATGTTCAGACAGTAGTCATATCACTGCAAGTTCTACACATGTACATATTTTATGAAAGCCTTGCCTGGGGGTATTCAGCATAAAAATACTTTGAACTACAAAGTAGTTTTTTATCCAGAAGAAAAAGGTGTGATTTTTTTTTTTTTATTCCCCTGTCATCATCCTGTTTGGGTAAAGGCTGAGAGGGAAGTTCCTGAGATGGGTCTCCCAGTCCTTCATGAAATGCAGTATTTAATTCTTTCTTTGGTAGACAGAGACGCAGTCAAATCTGCTTACTTACCCAAGGCCCCACAGAAATGTATTGTTAAAATCCGCTGGTCTAAATCCTGAGAATCTGCTCCTGCTTTTTTGGTTAGTTAATATTGCCGTAGTTATTTTGATAGTGCCATCAGATGAAACATGAACTTCCTTCTGAGGAATCACTGTTTATAACTCTTCTATATTTCTTTATAGCTATAGCTATATGAAACAGTATACAGCCATCTCTGAGGACCTGCGATGGGGTTAGACATTGCCTACAATTGTGGCTGAACTTGGTATAATAAATAAAATGACAATGAGAATTCACACTGGATACATCAAATGGTATTCAGGTGGAGTCCTCCATACAAAGTGAATTCCTTCTGACAGGACATCTAGAAGTATACATTGGAAATGGTTTTGCTGCTTTATCAGCAGGTGAGTTACGAGGTCCCCTACAAAAGCCTACTAGAGTAAGCCAGTGATTAATCTGCATAACTAATGAAGTCATGCAGTTATTTCTGTGCTAATGCAGATGTAATATAAAGTTGCAGGGCGTATTCAATGATGAGGAGTACATCTCATACTTGACATCACTGTTGTCCAGCAAGGCTCAGTTTCACCTCCAGAAAAGGTTTTTAAGAAACAAAAAGGGGAACTGAATTTAAAAACCTTAGGAAGAAGCACAGGTAATGACTCTGACACCCCACTTCAGTAATGAGCTTCCCTATATGTGTAAATCCTCTCTCATATAATTCATTATCAGCTTCACTGTTTTGCGGTATGTTGCTCAGTGCTTTGTTGATTTTATAAACTTGCAAGTCAAGCATATGCATAAGTTCTTGCTCATTTGATATGAGCTGGCAGGCCTCATTGAGAGGGCTTTAAACTAGATTTGAAGTGGGGAGGGGATAAAACGAGGCTCACTAGAGTTGAGCCTAGGGGTGGCGTGCCAGAGTTGAAATCGATAGCCCAGCTCAAGTGCATCTACACCAATGCACGCAGCATGGGCACCAAACAGGAGGAGCTGGAAGCCATTGTGCAGCGGGACAGCTATGACGTAGTTGCCATCACAGAAACATGATGGGATGCTTCTCATGACTGGAGTGCTGCAATGGATGGCTATAAGCTCTTCTGAAGGGATAGGCAAAGAAGGAGAGGTGGTGGGGTGGCCCTATATGTTACAGAGTGTTCTGATTGTATAGAAATCAATGATT
>NW_010542626.1:0-20952 GCF_000687285.1 Phaethon lepturus
ATAGAGAAAATTGGGAGTGAAGTTGAGCCCACAAAGTAAGGAAGGGTGGGGATAAGGTATTTTAGAATTTAGTTTTTATTTCCGATTTCTGACCCTACTCTGATTTGACTGGTAGTAAGTTTAATTTCCCCAAATCAAGTTTGTTTTGCCCGTGATGCTAATTGGTGAGTGATCTCTCCCTGTCATTAAGTCAACACATAAGGCTTTCATTAAATTTTCTCTCCCTTGTCCAGCTGAGGAGTGATAGAGCAGCTTTTGTGGGCACCTGGCATCCAGACAGGGTAAACTGACCGTATGACCCCAAAGTTTTTACAGTTGAAAATCTAGTAAGTACCATTTTTCTCTCCAGGTTTGTTGTACAATTATACAGGAGAGAGACCCTCAGAGACTCTGAGAAATGAAAGACCAAGTAAAATTCAGAACTACTATTTTCAAGCTGGATTTATCTTGAAGGCTGCTGCTTCTATCGGAGATCTGAAGAAATGGCCTCAAAAGTACCTGTGCTTTTTTTCAGGGATATCATAAAAAGGTGTTTCCTATTTCTACTGACCTTGCTTCAGCAATATTCACAGCTACAAAAAGACCAGCATTGCACCTGAGGCAGGAAGTGTCGGAACAGATGTTTTTCCTTGCAATATCTTTGCCACATGTCCTCTACAGAAATAACACTCATAAAAAAATTGGGGAATGTGACTGTCCTGGTTTACGCTGGGCTAGAGTTAATTTTCTTCACAGAAGCCAGTGTGAGGCTGTGTTTTGGATTTGGGATGAGAAACTGTTGATAACGTGCTGATGTTTTGGGTTGTTGCTGAGCAGTCAAGGACAGTCCAGCTTCTCGCGCTGGGCTGCCAGCGAGCAGGCTGGGGGTGCACGGGGAGCTGGGAGGGGACACAGCCGGGACAGCTGACCCAGGCTGGCCAAAGGGATATTCCCTACCATATGACGTCATGCCCAGTATATAAAGCTGGGATGAAGAAGAAGGAAGGGGTGGAGGGACGTTCGGAGTGACGGCGTCTGTCTTCCCAAGAAGCCATGACGCGTGACGCAGCCCTGCTTCCCTGGAGATGGCTGAACACCTGCCTGCCCGTGGGGAGTGGGGAACAGATTCCCTGTTCTGCTTTGCTTGCATGCGCGGCTTTTGCTCTACCTGTTAAACTGTCTTTATCTCAACCCATGAATTTCCTCACTTTTACTCTTCTGATTCCCTCCCCCGTCCCGCCGTGGGGGAGTGAGCGAGCGGCTGCGTGGGGCTTAGCTGCCGGCTGGGGCTAAACCACGACAGTGACAATTCAACTGTGACTGCTGCTACTTGTCGTGAAAACCTTTGCTTCAGACCATCTTGAATAAACTCATTATAATAAAGGGCACAAGCAAACCTGAAATCACGCTTGCACTGGAAGAAATATGCTCTAAATGTTTGTATGTATTCAGTCACTTAATGGCTCACACCTGAGAACCCCAAACATTTCTCTGGGAAAAACCCTGAAGAAACAAGAAAATGTTCTGTTCCTGATAACTGTTTTCTTTGTCCAGTACATGGTTTGTAAACAATTTGGGAGGTTATAATTTCCAGGCAGCTCTAGGGAAATTAGCCAAATAGGCCCTTCTTCATTCAGGAAGGTTAACCCAGTCACATTCCTGTTCCAGCTAAAAATTCCTTTCCCAAAGCCGTTACCGATCCGCTGTGTTCAGTACTTGGTCTTACACCTAAGAACACAACAGATTTTGTAGAAACACATCCAAGATCTCTGGATAACTGTCTTATGTTTTTCTCTGACTAGGAAATTTATTTCCAGAGATGATAACCAGACATTGCAGCTAATCTTATTTATTTACTTAGGTAGTTATTCTTTCTGCATGTCCATCTCTCTTTATGTTCAGATACTTGTAGTTGGCGTATTGGTACAGACTGATGCAGTATAGTGCTTATTGGCTGAACCTTGCAGGAATTTTCTTGGAGGTGGCTGCACTACTTACAGAATCATAGAATAGTTTGGGTTGGAAGGGACCTTTAAAGGTCATCTCATCCAACCCCCCTGCAATGAGCAGGGACATCTTCAACTAGAACAGGTTGCTCAGAGCCCCATCCAGCCTGACCTGGAACGTTTCCAGGGATGGGGCATCTACCACCTCTCTGGGCAACCTGGGACAGCGTTTCACCACCCTGGTTGTGAGAAATTTCTTCCTTAGATCTGGTCTAAATCTGCCCTCTTTTAGTTTAAAACCATTACCTCTTGTTCTATCGCTACAGTCCCGGCTAAAAAGTCTGTCCACATCTTTCTTAGAGGCCCCCTTTAAGTACTGGAAAGCTGCAGTAGGTCTCCCCGGAGCCTTCTCTTCTCCAGGCTGAACAAGCCCAACTCTCTCAGCCTGTCCTCATAGGAGAGGTGCTCCAGCCCTCAGATCATTTTTGTGGCCTCCTCTGGCCCTGCTCCAACAGCTCCATGTCTGTCCTGTGCTGAGGGCTCCAGAGCTGGACGCAGCACTACAGGGGGGTCTCCCCAGAGCATGGCAGAGGGGCAGAATCCCCTCCCTCACCCTGCTGGCCATGATGCTTTGGGTGCAGCCCAGGACACGGTTGGCTTTCTGGGCTGAGAGCACACATTGCCGGCTCATGTCCAGCTTTTTCATCCACCAGGATCCCCAAGTCCTTCTCAGCAGGGCTGCTCTCCATCCCTTCATCCACCAGCCTGTACTGATACCAGGGGTTGCCCCAACCCAGGTGCAGGACCCTGCACTTCACCTTGTTGAATCTCATGAGGTTCCCATGGGCCTGTGCCTCGAGCTTGTCCCAGTCCCTCTGGATGGATCCTGTCCCTCAGGCGTGTCAACCTCACCACTCAGCTTGGTGTCATCTGCAAACTTGCTGAAGGTGCACTTGATCCCACTGTCTATGGCATTGATGAAGATATTCAACAGTACGGGTCCCAGTATGGACCTCTGAAGGACACCGCTTGTCACTGAACTCCGTTTGGACACTGAGCCATTGACCAATACCCTCCGGATGCAATGACCGAACCAATTCCTCATCCACCTAACAGTCCATCCATTAAATTCATACTTCTCCAATTTAGGGAGAAGGATGTTGTAGGGAACTTGTTGAAGTCCTTACTGATAAAGTTTCTTCTAGCATTCAGTAGTCTGTCATTGTAGGGGTGCTTTTCCATATAAGATTTTTAACAAGAATTTAATTCCCTGTATTTATTTTTCATTTTACCTAAACCTTGAAAAAAAGTAAGTATTTATGGGTTAGGTATTTATTTTTACAAACCTCTACTACTTAAATAAATTTCAGAATATTAACTCTAAGAGTTAGTCATCTTCTTGTGCACTGAGGAAACATAATATTACCTTGGTACAAATCAGAGTGTTCAAAACATCAACAAAATGTTAAATTTTTTTATATAAATACAAAAATTTGAGATACTATGCATCTCCAATTTCTCCTAGCAACACACATCTGCCAGATAGTACAACCAGCATATAATATCTTCAACTGTTTCACTATAAAATGTAGTAGCCTTCAGAGCATGGGAGGATATATCTCACTGACTGATAGAATCAGAATGCCTGAAGTCATTTATTGTCTGAAACACACACACTTCTTCCAAGGCAGTTAAAATATGTAAACTTCAGTGAAGAAAACAGCAACACTAAATAAAACTTCTCAGCTCTGCCAAGGTCAAAAGCACCACAAAAAGGCCCCTGGAGCTCAGGAAACAGAGCAGACAGAGCTGTATTATATCATATTCTCCCACACTGACAACTACCTTACATTGTGAATGATAGACATAAATTGGAGTTATTTGTTGAGCAAGTCTGCTTCTCAGTCTGAATAAAGGAAGGCACAGGCTGATTTCTGGAAGTAGTAGTTTTTGTCTGTCTATTTTTGAGGGAAGAAATATAAAAAAGTGAATTCATTTTTTATATTAGTCGAGAAAAACCTTCAGATGACCTTGGAAAGGATTGGGAAAATGAAGAAATTACTCAAGGAAAGATATGGACAACTAAAGAACCAATACATGTAGAAAAATAAAAAATCCAACTGACTCCACAAGGAATTTATTATCTTGAGACCGTATGAATAACGTAAATACTGGAGCATCCAGCAGATTGTTTCAGATGTCATTTATGAATGAGGAAGGACAGTTTTGCGCTTTGGTTTTGATCTTCCAAAACCTCATTAAGCTACAGGAGCAATGCCTTCCCAGGCAACTATGAGCAGCCAAAATTTCCTAAATTGCTTTGACCAAAGTGTGCCACGGTTTTCTAAGTATCCATCTACACTATCTATATATTAATAGCAAGGTAAATAAGCAGTGATGAGTCACCTATTTGTTTTGGTTATCATCATGCATTGGTTTTTATTCACTAGTGAGCACTGGAATAAGTTCTAAAAATGGTGGATGAAGCACTCAACCAGAAATGAAATTAATTTTGTCACTTTTTTTTTTTTTTAAGAGAAAGGTAATTAGTAGGGTTCTAAGTGTCTGTAACAGGTTAAAAAAAACAGAGCTCATGAACTTGTTTGTTAATAGAAAGGAAAAAAAATGATTGACAGTATCAAATGTCTGGAACTGCTAGAAGAGGAATTAATGAAACCAGTCACACCAGGACTGATTATACATAATTTCTCTGTTTCTCTGTCTAAATACTGCTTGGGCATTAAGTTTCTCCTTTACAATGTTAATTTGATGTCTTGACAAGGGAGAAAAATTACCGAAAATGTGTAAAAGATACTGATAGTATTTTGATGCAGTATGACTTAAACACATTAATGGAATGGGGGATAAGCATAGGTTTCATGACTAATGGGATAAATGTTTATCGTCCACTGCTAGTCTGCAGAGCTGAAGGAGTAGGAAATAGCTTACGCAAAAGTAAAAGTGAGAAAAGGAATTAACACAGTGCTAATGACCAACAGAAACTCATGAAACAGCACGACGTCTCCCACATTCTCTCATTTACCAGTGAAAAGCCCTTTTACTCTTTTTTGATTTTGCATTGCTGCAAAATCAACCAGTTGCAATATGAACGTTTTTCTTTTTCTCTCCTTTCTTTTTCCCTAAAGCTCCCCCAAAATTTATCATTTTACTTCCTGTAAGACATAGCACATTCAAAGCAGAAGACATGGTTAGGTGGCCTGATCCAATATAGCATTTCCACTGATCAATCCCAGTTTGCATAAAATCATTAATGAGGATGAGAAATGGACTGGCACCATGGTGGACTGGCAGGCTGGAATAAATTAGTTCACTGATCAGCAGTGGAAAAGCAGAGCACATATGGTCTTTAAAAAAGACTGAGAGCCAGAGGGAAAAGAGCGATGTCACAATTTGGATGTCTTTAAGAATTTTCCAGGACTTCATATAAATATTTTTGATGAATGGTTTATTTGCTGATGATCTAAAGCATGCCAGACATAATTCTATTTATGCAGCATTTTATCATCTTATAATTTTTAATGTAATTATCTTCCCAGCATCTTTCTGGGCCTGTATAGCACTACTATTTTTATTCTCTTAATGAAGACTTAAGCCCTGAAAGAGTAATAGCTAGGTATATGAAAAGAGGTGGGAGATTACCTGCTGCCCAATAGCCATTTTACATACCTGAAAGTGAAATCAAGAGTCTCATAAGTTATGATTTGGCACTGAGTAACCCTGAAAGCTTTTAAAGCTTTCAAAACATGAGGAGGACAGCTTTTCTCAGTTAAGAGGTCTACTGAGCAGGAAGTCTGCATCTGAGCTGGTTGCCCAAATAGTTTTTTTTTAAGGAATGGAGAAGCACGTTTAGACTGTGATTCATCTGGTTTACTTCAAACCAGCATCTTGTCTAGAAGAGCTTAATGACAACAGTCCTTTTGTTACCTAGAGACTCAATACAACAGGCTCATCTGAGATGTCTGAAGTTAGGGAAAAGGAGTGTGTTTCACCCAGGTTTCAGGTTCCTCCAGAGACAGTCTGTGGGTCTGCAATGTCTGTACAGGTCCAGAATTACCTGAATGCTGTGAACATTTCCTTTCCATTAGTCCTCTCAATACCCATCACTCCTTTCCATCTGTAGTTTTAAGGGCCCAACCTCTGGATACTCTTCAGGTAAAACAACTTAAGGGACATTATGCAAAATAATACTGAATGAGAAGCTGGTACTGTTTCTCTGCCTTTATTTCATATTTCAGCATTTACATCCTCAGCTCAGGATTGCTGAGAGGTGCCACACATAGTCATCAGGCAAGTTAACAGCTTCAAGGGTTGTGTTCCAGCTCTGCTGAGTAGGTCTAGTGCTTTAATAAGCTGCTCATGCTCGCTCCACCACGGTGGACATTTTGCCTAGCGAATGGACAAATGGCACTTGGATGTTAGGTTGGAAGACAGGCTACCACTGGAAATGCCCAATCACTAATTTTGAAAAAGGAAATTGATCCTTGTAATGGAAATTGATGCTGGGGATTTGTCTCTGAAGCAGACCCGCTGATTTCCTCTCTCTTCCCTATTTGCATATTAGCCCTTCTTTGGAGGTGGAAGCAACTTTTTCTTTTTTATATTAATAGAAGTTATATAATGAATTCCTTGCAGGAACCCACCCGATAGATAAAAAAAAAATTATTCCAGGTATGAACATAACATACATGGGAACATCCAGAATCATTTGAGTCCAGTCTTCTGCTGTGGGAAACAACATGTTTTAGGACTCTTTTCAATCGTGATTTTCAACTACAATTTATAAAATTTGCAATAATTATATTTTATGACCCAGAAACAGTATATACAGAAGCAGCTGTCAGTTACAGAAACAATTAGGAAAGTGTACACTATATATGTATACTGTACAGTGGAAAGGCCCTAGTTCCCCAAAAAAACACTCAGAAATCCAGCCTGCATGGGGACAAATTGTAAGAACATAAGCTACTTAAACTCAGAAGGCAGATAAGAGAGTTACTAGGAAGCACTTAGTAGTCCTAATGTTCTTACTTAATCCAGGGAAGGCTGTTTCGTTTGGAGATTCAGTTTGCTTCTGGTGAATCCTCACTGGAAAGTAGAAATGAGCAGAAGGAATTGCAGTGTAGACTGCTTTCACGGTGCTTTAACTGCAATACCCCACTTCTCCCACACCAGGATCGATGGAAGTTTTGCCAACAACTCCTGTGAAACTAGACACAAGCCCTATGACAAGATGAAACCCTGTTCTGGCAGTAAGTTTAGGTACTTCTTGAATACTCACAATAAGGAAATAATGAATTGGAAGACCGTCACATAATTATGTGAGCAATGTGAAACCTAGGCGAATAACAGGGTATGTGTTCTTGGACAACTTGTACATGGCTTAAAGGAGATGTAAAGATATGAGGTGCTGTAAGACACGTGCTATGAATCATCCAGAAAAGTTGTCTGCTGTGCAAAAGTGGATGGATTTGCTCGTGTGTTCCCACCCATTCATACCCAAAATGCTTCCTCCCCATCCAAAGTTGTAGAACGTCACAGGAGAACTTGTAGTTTAAAGTCCCCTCTCCTGCATCATCTCTATGACGTTGCATGACTCCACAGCTGCATTTAGGATCCATACTGCGAGCATGCTTCATGGGTGGCTTTCAGGAGAATTGTCAATTTTATAAGACACATTTCATTTTCCAAGGAGGCTTCATCTCCCTATTTTCAAAATAATATGAATTCTTAACCAGAAGAAATTCTCCTAATGACTTTGCATTACCTTGCAGGAAAAAAAAATAGATCTTCTCTCACCCTGCCTAATATTTCCATGAAAAATAAAGGAACAAAACATTTGTCTCCGTAAGTGAGACAGGTAGTATCCCAAATTTGAAGGACAATCAGGAAGTTTCTTAGAACGCTGAGGCCAAGGAATGTCCAAACACAAGAGTCCTTAGGACCAAGAAAAATCCTCTGTAAGACCTCAGAGCTCGTTCTAAAGCTGATATTTCTTGAATTTATTGTTTCAAAGTTCCCTGGTGGTATGCAAGGGACTCCCAGGAACTCCTTCTGAAAAGCAAATCTTCCCTAAGGCTCTGACAAGATCTGATCTCTTTCTAGTAGAAACTCACTGAAATTAATCTTTGTTTTTGCTGAATGTGACTTTTTGTAAGGAAAAAAGAAAAACAAACTTTTCTAGTTGTGTGGAACTGTTCATGGAAAATCTCAGACATGTGGGAAGACAGACCTTTCTTCTCTCTAAAATGTACAAAAAAGTACCCAAACGCACAAACGCACACCCTCCTGTGTTCGGCTGTATTAGCAGCCAGAAAAATACGAGTTTGGGGTTCCACTTATTCTGGCAGCTTTGGTTCTGCCTCTGTCTTTAATTGATTTTGGAAATTCTGCTTTCTTTGGCCTGATTTCATCCTTTTGTGGGAAAAGGATAATCATCCCGGTGAGCTTGCTCTTTTCATGAGTGCATTTTTCTTCACATTCAGAATAACTGCCTAGTTTCTGCAAATGCTCTGGGGATTTTGCGTTGTCCGGGAGCAATTGTCTAGAAAGAAAGAGCATGTTGTCACTCCTACCAATAAAATTCAGATGTTGTGGCATTAATTTTGTCTTCTGGAGTTTTAGGGGATGGGAAGGCTTTCATTAGGAGTAGAAGGGACAAGATGAGGTGGTTATGTGCTCCCATTTTAAGGGAAAATAATCCTGTATGCAACATTAACAAGTACGCAAATGAGAATAGTTAATCTTAGATGGATAGAGACAAGCCTGATGTGATAGCTTGATGTATGCAGTTTTTTCTCTTTTTCTGAAAAAATTTATACGATCCTTTCCTTATGATGTGCATTGCAGCAGCATTTTGTACTTCTCAGCATTATGTTGACCGGGCTAGAGGTAGCGGGGAAAACAGAGATGCAGAGCGCAGTTCAATTGCCTAGATAGATGCATTCAGTGTGGTTTGAGATGCCCCAAGGTACTGGAAACATTCACAGTTTGATATTCACAGATATGACAAAGGTCCTGTAAGAAGTGCACATGTTTTTGGAACTGGAACTAGAAACCGCTACCCTAGAGTTCTTCAGATGTCTCTAGATACCTGCGTTTAGGTACTAATATGAAACAATACATTAGAATATTTTATTACTCTATAATTGTATAGTTCAAAATCGACTTATAAATGAATTGTAATGTAAAGTTACATATGTTATATAAAATAATCTCTACTGTGCCCAAATAGGTTTACTCATGGTTATCCCAGAGAGCAGTGGCAGAGCCAAGAGCAGTGCTCAGTTCCTCCTGAGTGCAGCGTGGGAAGTACTCCATCCCCACCTCATCCTATGCTGATCCACAGATGTCCAGGGACAGGTAACACTAGTGTAAAGTGATGCTGCCTCTGTTCAGAAGAATTCAGTGTGATCTTTTTCAGTGTCACCATGGAAATTTCTAGGGAAATTGTTACGAATCGTGTGTGGAGGCACTAAGCCTGGGAGCTGCCAGGTAAGGCATATAAACCGTACAATTGTTCAGTGAACTCGACGCGGCCAAAGTTGCAGCAGTTGGCTCCTCTGCTTTCCTGCTGTCCTCAGTTCTGAGTGTGACCGAATTGCCGCCCAGCCCAGCTCAGTGTTTCCAAACACTGCCGTCTAGGCTCAGGTCTGAACGAAATCTAATTGATGGTCTGAGCGGTGAAAGGGTTTATAGTAGCTTTCAGTTAAAACTTCTAAGACATTAAATTACAGAGGTGGGGAGGAGGGAGTGTGAAGGGAAGCGTGAGCTGGTGCCATGTGTGTCGTGAGGGCGAGGATGGAGAGGGATACAGGTCTAGAATTGCAGAGCTGCCTCTTCTGAGTGAAAGCTGTCACCTTCCTGTCATCTCTTCCAGCTGGAAAATCCTGGGGTTGAATTTACAGTTCTGTAATTGTGATATCCCATCCACTATGATGGTCTTGGTGGGGGCACAAATAAATAAAAAAATAAACTTTCCCCATCTGCAGTGTTCTTATTTTAAGGGTCACTTGACACCAGTTGTTCTGTAGCAGAAACATACCAACAATTAGACGCAAAAGTACTTCTGGCACTGGGAACAAACGCAAGCTGAACACTGCCATTAAGCTGGAAATGCAGTGGATTTATCTAAACCTCAGCATTTATGCCTTTCTTGCACATAATTAACCTAGCAGGTGGAAAAAAGTTTTGCAGAATGTCTATGCAATCTCATGCCATTCAATAATGGGAATATACACGTGGCTCTAGGATGTCACATACCCACTTTTTCACAGAATGCAGAAAAGATCCCAGCCCCATTACTGGGTGGAAACTGATGCTTGCTTTTTCCAGCTGAAATAGCTATACGACTTTTTAAACAGAAACATAATATGGAAGACAAAGATTATTCTTTCATGTAGCAGAATTGTATATTTATTATTTACAAATCACAACAAACAGGCAACTCCATGAAAGACCTTATTCTTCTTAATGTGGAGTAGTATCATAAAAATCTTGCTGGTTTGTGGAGGGAAAGAAGACAAACGGTGAGGAAATGAAGTTTTCATACTCCCATTTTAAACATGCAGAGTACCTAGTGACTTGCCCAAGACTCCAGACGGAACATCAGGCTGTACCCACTGTGGTGTGGCCGCTTCAACTGTGTGTCTAAAGCTTTCCAGCACCACTCATCTCCTCCCCCAAGCCAGACAGTCTAGCAGAAGTATATCCCCGTACTTCCTGATCACCATCTTCGTGAACAGAGGAGGTTCTTCCAGATATGAGAATGAAGCTGGACACGTGTAGTCTAAGACCTCCTGTTGTGGTTTAACCCCAGCCAGTAATTGATCCCCACACAGCCATTTGCTCACTCCCCCCATGGTGGGATGAGGGAGAAAAACTGAAGCGTGAAAGTGAGGAAACTCTTGGGTTGAGATAAAGACAGTTTAACAGGTAAAGCAAAAGCCGCACACGCAAGCAAAGCAGAACAAGGAATCCATTCCCCACTCCCCATGGGCAGGCAGGGGTTCAGCCATCTCCAGGGAAGCAGGGCTGCGTCACGCGTAATGGTTTCTTGGGAAGACAGACGCCATCACTCTGAACGTCCCTCCACCCCTTCCTTCTTCTTTGTCCCAGCTTTATATACTAAGCATGACGTCATATGGTGAGGAATATCTCTTTGGCCAGCCTGGGTCAGCTGTCCCGGCTGTGTCCCCTCCCAGCTCCCCGTGCACCCCCAGCCTGCTCGCTGGCAGCCCAGCGTGAGAAGCTGGACTGTCCTTGACTGCTGAGGAACAACTCAAAACATCAGTACGTTATCAACACTATTTCCATCCCAAATCCAAAACACAGTACTATACCAGCTATCAGGAAGATAATCAGAATTTTGCAACAGATATTTTTGAAATAATTGCATGCCAGATAACATATGGGGTCAGCCACCTAATTTGTTCAATGAGGGAAATGTTTCCAAAGTCCTCCTGCCAGTGCATGAAATATTTAGTGTCTTAGCCTGCTTTGCTCCACTGTATCAACAATTTAATCTCCCATTCCCTATTCATACAACAATTTAGCTGGATTAAAAGAATTTGACTGACATCTAATGCAAACACAACTGTATCAAATATATTTATTGGCCACTTTTGCATGTGTACTCAAAAGCTTCTGGAATATAAAGCCTGAAAATATTTGTAAGCAATCTTTTAATCTATGGAATAAAAAAACCCTTAGCATTAATATTTCACATTACAAAATGAATATAGCAAATATAAACACTTATTACTTAACCATTTCTTCTGAGTGGAGACATCATGACATGTTTATAAAACATCTTTGTTAAAGGAAGAAAAATTATACAAAATAACCACATGTTCAAATGTTGTTTGGCGTTCAACATTTATAAGCATTGCCAGCCTTTAGCTCAGGAAATGAAGACGTTGTGTCCGATTGCATATTCAGGGTAGATATATATGTACTACTTCCTGGGGACTATATCTGTGGGGTCTGATTATTACCACTGAATTTGATGGAATTACCATAATTTTCCCTGCTCATTGTTCCTTTTTTTCCTCCACAATGTTGAAAATTAAATTAAGCTTTGTGGCATTTTCATTTCTCTTTTTTTTTAATTTCAAAGACATTTCTTCTTTTTTTTAAGCATTTGGTGAAAATGATTGAGTATTGCTGGCAAAGCAACAATATTTGTATCCTACTCCCGTTGCCTCTTTAGAAATAGTTTCTCTTTTCTTTATCCCCGCGGCAAAACAGTAATTTAGATCACTGAACAGTGATATTTTCCCCTTCCAAATAACTCCAGCTTAAAAATGCTTCCAGATAAGGCAGGTCAGAGAGACAGTACTCGGTAGAATATTTTCATGAAAAACTTTGCATGGAGAATATGTTACTCAACTTCAAAGTGCTGCAGTGCAGATATTGTTTTGGAAACACTTAAAATGTTCTCGGAATCCTGTTTGCTTTTGTGTTTTTCAAGCTCAAGTTTCATGACTAGTATACAGTGTTACTTGGAAAATATCCAGCTCTCGGGGAACAGGGAGAGGCTTATATGAATCCCTGGCATGGCTGAGGTTTTGAAAGATGTACCACTTCTTCCAGTGGTTCCAGTATCAGCACAACCTCAAAATGCTGGTGAAGGTGCCCCGTATGTCACTTGGGAGTTTGGCTTATTGGAAAATCTTCCTTTTCCCTGCTCAGAGAACTAATTTCTGATTCCCAGCTCACCAGCTTTCCTCAGAAATACAGGCTGTTTCTACTTTAAGAAATAATTCAGGCCAGGAGCAGTGGACATGTACTGAAAAATTAAAGACTTTGTATTCATACTATACACATCTGAGGGGTTTTCTTGCTTAATGCTAGATCTAACCCAGTGGTGTGGTCTGCATTCCCATTTACAGTTTGATTGCTTTGAGTGATCCCCAAACTTCTTCTAATTTCTTCCAAACCGAATTCAGTTTGTGGTCTGCCAAGCGCTGCGATAGAACCAAAGTACAACACATGGGAATTATTGCAAGATCCTTCCTAAAACTTCTCTCCTGACTCAAACTAAAACACTGATGTAACAACACAGACTACTGTGATGACATCAAAACTCTCCTCTACTCTGTACACAAATATTTTGCTAAATACCAAGTGGTGCAAGAGGTCTATGGCATTGTCTCCAAAATGCTTTATAGGCCAAATCAAAGCTGGCTACCTATCTATATGCGTCACCTAGAAGTTATGACATGTTATGCAAGTCTGATGGAGCAGCCGTGGTTAGGCAGGCTGCATATTGTTATGTTCAAAATTTTGTTTATGGGCAGAGAGGAAGCACACCTTACATACCCATTCAGTAAAACCAAGAATTTATTGTTAGTATAATTTAAGTCTTAAGAGTCTAATTCAAGAATCATCATTAATCTAGAACTAATTATTAAAAAACCCCAAAGATAATAATGTGGGCAAAGTACTTATGTACAGAGAAGCTCACAATAATAGAATCATAGAATCGTAGAATATCTCGAGTTGGAAGGGACCCATAAAGATCGTCAAGTCTAACTCCCTGCTCCTCTCAGGACTACCTAAAACTAAACCATATGACTGAGAGCATTGTCCAGACATCCTTGAACTCTGACAGTCTTGATGTCTGACCACTTCCCTGGGGTTCCTGTTTCAGTGACTGACCACGGTCTCAGTGAAGAACTTTTTCCTAACATCCAGTCTGAACTTCCCCTGACACAGCTTCATAACAATTCCATGTGTCCTATTGCTGGTCACCAAAGAGAGGAGATCAGCACCTTCCCCTCCACTGCCCTCCTTGAGGTCACCCCTCAGCCTTCTCTTCTCCAAGCTTTACAAACCAATTGACCTCAGCCACTCCTCCTAAGTCTTGCCCTTGAGACCTTTCACCACCTTGGTCACCCTCCTCTGAACACACTCTAATAGTTTGACGTCCTTCTTATATTAAGGTGCCCAAAACACCACAGAGTACTCAAAGTGGGGCCATACCAGTGCAGTGTAGTGTGGGACAATCACCTCCCTCAACCAGCCAGCAATGCTGTGCTTGATGCACCCTAGCACACAGTTGGCCCTTTTGGCTGCCAGGGCACACTGTTGACTCATCTTCAACTTTCCATCAATCCAGACTCCCAGATCTGTTTCCACAGAGCTGCCCTCCAGCCTTTTATCCCCCAATTTGTATGTATAACCAGGATTACCCCATCCAAGGTGCAGAATCCTGCACTTGCTCTTAAATTTCATAGGGTTGGTCATTGCCCAGCTCTCTAGTCTATCCAGATCTCTCTGTAAGGCCTCTTTATCCTTGAGGAAGTCCACAGGTCCTCCTAATTTAGTATTGTTGGCAAACGTAATGTACATTTGAGTCCAGGTCTTTTAAAAAAAAAACATTAAAGAGCACTGGCCCTAAAATCAAGCCCTGGGGAACCCCACTAGTGACTGGCCACCAGCCTGATGTAACCCCATTTACTCTTTGAGCCTGACCTGTCAGCCAGTTGTACCCCCATTTTAGTATGGATTTGTCTAGCTGTGTGATGGACTTTTTGTCCAGAAGGATACTGTGAGAGACAGCATCAAAAGCTTTGCCAAAATCCAAAAAAACCCACTTCTACTGGCTTCCCTTGGTCAACTAGATGGGTGACCTTGTCAAAAAAGGAAATTAAGTTACTTAAAATATCAGTAATATAATTTAAATTCTTAACCCATACACTTCTCAGCTTCTGTCTCTTTTGCTGGCACTATACTAACATTTCCACTGCTCCTGTGGAGCACTGTCAATAACTCTGGAGTCAATAACTCTCGACCTGTAACCACAGACATCTCTATCTCAAGAGTTAATCTCATAAGAGAAGAGTCAGTCTTTTCTAGAGAAGCCAGTAAGACAGAGCAATTACATTTCCCAGGAACTAAAGTCCGTCACACCTCCTGACCATGCACTGCGATAACATGGACAGGTTTACAAAATAAAAGTAATAGTAGAAAAATGGCATCAGTCCCCCAGATAGGCTGTAGCATGTCTTTTCTTCAGCATGCCTTTTGAAACAAACTCAGGGTAGTTCATATGGGTAAAACAAGAACAAGGTCATAACTTAACACTGCAATGGATGGCTGTTTTCTTGAGGAGACCTTCAGAAAGAGACCAGCCATCACATCACAAATGTGAATGCATGTAATGCATGGCTGGGTGACTAAATGTCTATTTGAGATAGGTCTGAATTATTAAAAGAAGCAGGATTGTCCAGGCATATGTTCATGCATGAAAGCAGCATGACAAGCAGTCATATTTCATGCTTAATAAAGTGTCTTACTGTCACCTTATAATCAAAAATGTGTTCACACTGGCAAGTATACGGTGTATCAGATTATGATGTAGTTGCCAAGCCACTCTCCATGATATTGGAAAAGTTCTGGCAGTCAAGTGAAGTCCCTGGGAAAAGGGAAACATTGCACCCATTTTTAAAAAGGGTAACAAGGAGGACCCTGGGAACTACCGACCTGTGAGACTCACCTCTGTGCCTGGGAAGACCATGGAACAGATCCTCCTAGAAACTCTGCTAATGTATACAAAGGACAGGGATGTGGTTTGAAACAGCCAGCGTGGCTTCACCAATGGCAAGTCCTGCCTGTCCAACATAGTGGCTTTCTAGGATGGAGTGACCACATCAGTGGACAAGGGAAGAGCCACTGATGTCGTCTATCTGGAGTTCTGTAAGGCCTTTGACACGGTCCCGCACAACATCCTTGTCTCTAAATTGGAGAGAGATGGATTTGATGGGTGGGCTTTTAGGTGGATGAGGAATTGGTTGGATCGTCACACCCAGAGAGTAATGGTCAACAGCTCACTGTCCAGATGGAGATCAGTGACCAGTGGTGTCCCTCAGGGGGCCGTATTGGGATGTCGTCTATCTGGACTTCTGTAAGGCCTCTGACACAACATCCTTCTCCCTAAATTGGAGAGATGGATTTGATGGGTGGCCTGTTAGGTGGAAGATGAATTGGTTGGATGGTCACGTCCAGAGCGTAGTGGTCAATGGCTCAATGTCCAGATGGAGATCAGTGATGAGCGGTGTCCCTCAGGGGTCCATACTGGGACCTGTACTGTTGAATATCTTCATCAGTGCCATAGACAGTGGGATCAAGTGCACCCTCAGAAAGTTTGTAGACCACACCAAGCTGAGTGGTGAGGTTGACACGCCTGAGGCACAGGATGCCATCCAGAGGGACCGGGACAAGCTCGAGGCATGGGCCCATGGGAACCTCATGAGATTCAACAAGGCAAAGCGCAGAGTCCTGCACCTAGGTCAGGGCAATCCCTGGTATCAGTAAAGGCTGGTGGATGAAGAGATGGAGAGCAGCCCTGCTGAGAAGGACTTGGGGATCCTGGTGGATGAAAAGCTGGACATGAGCCAGCAATGTGCACTCACAGCCCAGAAGGCCAACTGTATCCTTGGCTGCACCCAAACCATCGTGGCCAGCAGGTCGAGGGAGGGGATTCTGCCCCTCTACTCTGCTGTGGTGAGACCCCCCTGCAGTGCTGCGTCCAGCTCTGGAGCCCTCAGCACAGGAAAGACATGGACCTGTTGGAGCAGGGCCAGAGAAAGCCACAAACATGGTCTGAGGGATAGAACAGCTCTGCTGTGAGGACAGGCTGAGAGAGTTGGACTTGTTCAGCCTGGAGAAGATGAGGCTCCAGGGAGACTTTATTGCAGCCTGCCAGTACTTGAAGGGGGTTTCTGAGAAAGATGGGGACAGACTTTTTAGCAGGACCTGTTGCAATAGGACAAGGGGTAATGGTTTTAAGCTAAAAGAGGGCAGATTTAGACTAGATAGAAGGAAGAAGTTTTTCACCATGAGGGTGGTGAAAACCTGGCCCAGGTTGCCCAGAGAGGTGGTAGATGCTCCATCCCTGGAAATGTTCCAGGTCAGGTTGGACGGGGCTCTGAGCAACCAGATCTAGTTGAAGATATCCCTGGTCCTTGCATTGGAGTTGTACTAGATGACCTTCAAAGGTCCCTTCCAACCCTAAGATTAAATGGTTCTATGAAGAGACATTTAGTGAATAGTGCACAAAATTTTTTTTATTTTCTTTTTTATTTATTTTCTATTTTGCTTTGTGAGGAAGAAATAGAAGAGCAAACAGTACAGTTTGGTTGATCAATGGATATACAGGAGGTGAACACACAGTTTTCATCAGGACAGATGCACCATCAAGGAATTCAAAAGGGTAAGAAGCAGAAGCAAACAATACATGTGGGAGTTTATAGGGCCCCAGGTTAGAAAAAAAACCAGGAGTCATTCAACAGTCAGGTAGTGTTAGTAGATCTTACTTCCACCTTTAGTGTGAGTTCACACAACATTTTAATTTTATTTCTTAGATGGTAATTTTGGTCTAACACAGTAAAGGACCGCTTTATGAAATTTTGAACAGATTGCAAATGCAGGAAACAGTTACTTGGTTAGAGGTAGGGATCTCTGACTACAAAAAATACATCCAAAAAAAGGGACTTGAGAGAAAAGTAAAAGAAAGAAAAAGTTATTAGGAAACAACAGAGGTTGTCTTTTTGAGAAAAGGTGAAATTAATAGTCCTTACCTCAGAATATATTTTAACATAAGCTTGAAAGTAACTGTATCCACAATTCCAGATCTGGCGACTATTCATATATAAGCAACAGCTTAAACTGTTTAGCAAGATCACGACCTGAATATGTGTAATGGATTAATCATTCAAAAGGAGTCTATTGAAAGGGGAATATACCAGACAGACACAAATTATTTTGGTTATATTAGAAAAAGAATTAATGCATTAGAATTAGGAATCTGGAATAACTGAATGAATTTATAACAGAGAAAATGTCATCTAAACTTTGGGAATTGTTCCCAGCTGGTAAGATCTGACAGACTATAAAGCATCTTCACTGGAAAACCAGTGGCAGTGTTAGCACTGGGGAAACTTAAATAGAAGAGGACCTGCCCTGGGGAGGAACAGGGAGGTGATAGCAAAGCAGCAGCTTGACCTAAAGGGTCTTTTCTATCTAGTGCAACCATAGCTCTATGTAATAGACTTGCCAGCTTCTCAAAAGCAAAGCATGAGCTGAATCAATCTCAAAATGAACTAATAATAGGGATGGAAAAATGCTGAAACCACATTTCAAGGTGATATGAGTAGGAATGACAAAACGGGATGAATGCTGGGAGTCAGCTTCATGAACTGAAATACAGACCATAAAATGAGTAGCTGGTCTGCACACCAGTCTTACAGCCATCTTCTGTGCTGGGTACAGAAAGCAATATTAGCAGTATCAGCATGACAGTATACTTATCTCAATATACCTTCCTCCATGATGATAATAATAATTGTAAAGCTTAACAGGGTGTTTCACCCAATTATGCCATCTCCATTCCTCAGGGCAGCCCGAGCTATCTTTGCACTGAATGGCACACTGTGTCAGTGGGACTGGGCAGTATGTACTGCCAGCCCACAGAGCTAAATTTTTTTGAGCATAGCCATCTTTCTGCTTTACAGGCAAATTTGACATTGATTTTTCTACTTCAGAAACTGAGTTCAAAGTGCTATAAGCTAACACTAGCAACAGCAGCAGCCTTTGCTGCATGCTGAGAGGAGTGCAAGGCTTGCCAGGTACCCGGGAAGAGATTGAGTGGTGTTTGGAGTGCTATGAGGTTGTCGGAAGCACGGTGGTAGAGACCAGCCAAAGGCTGTACTCTGCAGCAGACAGGAATCAGCTACCTCACCAGACAAGTCTGGGATGACTAGAGGCAACCATGCAGAGCTTGCTATCAGGGCAGCTGCTACCCAGGTGGAGACCTGCAAAGACCGTAAAAGGTCCCATCCAACCCAAAGATTGTATGATTCTATGATTCTATGAGTCATGGGATGTTCTTTGATGAATACAATCTGTTGGGGAGAGATGTGATCCTCCTATCTCAGGAGACACTTTATTGCAGCCTTTGAATGTAGAAAGGGGTCTTATAAGAAAGGCAGAGAGAGGCTTTTACCAAGATCTGTAGTGACAGGACAAGGGACAACAGTTTTAAACTGAAAGAGGGTAGAGTTTTATGGGACATGAGGAAGAAAATATTTATGATAAGGGTGGTGAGACATGTTGCCCAGATGTGGCTGCCCTATCCTTGGAAGTGGTCAAGGTTAGGGTGGATGAGGCTTTGAGAAACCTGACCTAGTGAGAAATGTTCCTGCCCATGGCAGAGGGGGTGGACTAGATGATCTTCAAAGGTCCCTTCCAACCCAAACCATGCTTTGATTCTGTGTCATAGAAGAGGCAGAAGAACCTTTGCTAGCATATTGGCTTACTTAGTGAATCATGCTTTAAATAAACAAACTTGGGGGTTTAGTGTCCAAAGCTGTGACACGAGAATAATTATAAGCAACAGAGTGGATGAATACATCTACCAGTGCAGTGAGAAATGCTCCCCAACTCTCTCCAAATACAAGAACCCTAAGGCCAGCCACCTCAATTGCCTGTACACCAATGCACATAGTCTGGGCAACAAACAAGAGGAAATGGAGCTCCATGCCCACTCAGAGTTATGTTGTCATAGGAAACACAGAAATATGGCAGGAAAACTCACAGACTGGAAGACCATAACTGATGGCTACAAGCTCTTTCAGAAAGATAGGAAGGAAAGAGGAGGTGGAGTTTTACTTTATGTAAAAGAGAAATTTGTGTGTGTGGAGGTAAGCTACGGAGACCTGAAAGCTCTATCAAATGTCTTTGGATCAAGATTAGATGCATCATGATCAAGGGGCATCTCATGTTAGATATCTGTTATTGACCTCCCAATCAAGATGACAAAACTGACGAAACATTACTTTGTCTGCTCAAGGAAGGCTCGGGCCAACAGAACCTGGTCCTCAGGAGTGACTTCAACTACCCAGACATTTGTTGGGAAAGCAACACAGCAGTGCACATGTCATCCATCATATTCCAGGAATGCACTGAGGATTGCTTCCTACTATAGATGTTGGACCTGCCAACTAGGAACAGCACAGTGATAGACTTAGTGCTCACAAAATGAGAATACTTACATGACAGCATAGGTACTAATGGTAGACTTGGATACAGAGATCATAACACTGTGGAGTTTAAGATCCTGCTGAGCACAATGAAGACCAGTAGAAGGACAAAGAACCTGGATGCTGGAAGAGCCAACTTCAATATGCTCAGAGCCCAACTGTGTGCGATTCCACGGGAAACATTCATGGAAAGCAATGGAACTTGTGAGTCCTAGGAGTTATTCAGGAACAGCCTCCTGAAAGCAAAAGAACAGTCCAACCCCTACTGAGGGAAAGGAAGAAGGCAGAACAAGAGACAACTCTGGCTTAACAATGAGCTTTTGAGTGTACTTAAAAGAAAAAAGAAGCATACTGACTATGGAAAGGCATATAGTACCAGCATGTTCTTGTACCTGGTGAATGCTGGCTCTTATGCTTGAGTGTGTCCAAAGAAGGGCAACGAAGCTGGTGAGGGGTCTGGAGCACAAGTCTTATGAGGAGTGGCTGAGGGAACTGGGGTTGTTCAGTCTGGAGAAGAGGAGGCTGAGGGGAGACCTTGTCACTCTCTACAACTACCTGAAAGGGGGTTGTGGCGACGAGGGTGCTGGTCTCTTCTCCCAAGTAACTAGTGATAGGACAAGAGGAAATGGCCTCAAGTTGCGCCGGGGGAGGTTTAGATTGGATATTAGGAAAAATTTCTTCACCGAGGAAGAGGTCTTAACATTTATAGTATCCTGTAATGAGGAATTCTGTAGCTTATGTTTACATTGTATGAAAAAAAAGCATTTTGCTTGTTATCTCCTCATTTTATTTCATTCCATTGTGTTCTACAGAGAATACATGCTTTTCAATTACCATCTACATGCTAGTAGCATCTATACAGACTTCTTTCACTTCCTCCTTCAGTCATCTCTTCCTCACTGAAAAGCACCAGTCTACTTAGTTGTTCCTCCTACGAGAGCTTTTGCAGACCTTCACTCATTCCT
>NW_010542626.1:20966-28953 GCF_000687285.1 Phaethon lepturus
TCCTGCTCACCCTACTCTATCACTTTGGAAGTTAGACAGAGCTTTCACTGAACATAAGAGACACCAGGATGGATGCTGGGGTGTAAAGGCCACTGGAGTTTGGGTGGGCTTGTGGAAGTTACTGTAGTCCTCGTTCTCCATGTTCATACACACTAAACCACTCAGTGCATCAACATAAAATCAGAATGAGTGGGAAGTGCAGAAAGACTCAGTGAGGAAGAGAAATACAGATATTTTGCTTCCTTTTTGCTGCTGTCTCACAAGTGTTGCAGAGCAGGTTGTTTCTTCTTGCACCACTGTGGTGAATCTGCTTACACTCCCCATAGGTGTTTGTAAGGGAAAAAACCCAAGAACTTTATTGCTGAGAGAAGTTGGAGTTCTGCCTTTGCTATTTCTATGGCCCTTTTCTATTTGTGCAGCGAACCACTTCCCGGTCCTAGGTTAGGCCAGTTTGTCTCTCAGTGTATATGATGCTTAGTATATTTTTGGAAGACTTCTGATAGGAGTTTTTCTTTTTATCGAACAGCAAAAGTCGTTCCCAGTTTTGTAAGCGCTTCTGAGAACAACCGGTCCCTCAACTTACAATCTTTGGACACAATTAAGACACATGAGCTACACAGGGGAATTCAATCTTCTGCATGCTGTAGGAATTCAGAATAGACACATTTGATCATGTTCAATGTAAAGATAAATTCATTGTACAGTGTTTTTCAAAAACTACCATTTATAATCATACAGATATGGAGGCGAACTAAAGAGGAAGAAACAAACAGCTGTATTTCAAGTTCAGCTGCAAAATTTGTGTTGCCTTTGCTGACAAAGGGGGAGAAATACGGCTTCTGTTCATTCCGTAATTCCTGTTGTTATCTGAATAGACACCAAAGACTAAGAGTAAAATGCCGGTCCTGTTAAATGTTCCTATCTTCTTCAGTATAAATTGAACTTGTCTCTCTAAATATTTTACAAGACATAACTTTTTCTTTAATTTCTCTTCATCTTTCTCTTTACTTCATTATTTTTCTACTGGGAACAAATGCCAGATTTGTTAGAAGTTATTGCTTTCCCTGTGGGTCACCTCTAAGGTTTTTTAACGTGTCCTTTTTCCTTATTCTGACAGAATATGAGGCATTATCATGGGCAGATATGCCCTCTGCTTATTGAGTTCTGCCTGATACTATAATTGTAATATACATGAGCTAGTACTTCATGCTTACATTGTGCCTTACATTCAAAGATCTAATAGCAATTCAGAAAGAGGCATAAAGTATTAATGACCTGTATAAAAGAAGGGGAAATATAAAATGAAGAGAAGAGAGGAAAAGGAAGTACGTTTTCAACCTTTATTTCTGGTTCTTCAGAAAGAAGAGAATATTTTGATTCAGGGGAATAGAAAACAAAAAGGTTTTTTTTTTCTAATGAAAAATGTAATTTTAAACTTGAAGGACTTTTATGGAAATTTTAATTTTGATACACTACCTGTTTGAAAGCCTGCAACCATCTGTATTTATACACACCATCCAATTCATTCACAAAGTAACGTTGCCAGACAGACAGTGTTTTTTTTCAGGTTTCAGAGATTTTTAAAACTATGTCAGAGAATGTACTAAGTTACACATTAAATTTGAAGAAACAGCTGAACAAAGAATGTAGTATTCTTGAATACAAAAATCAATCTTCTATCCATGTTACATGCAAGCTGACATATACATTGTTTGCTACAGCCCCAAGAGATAATTCTAGCTATAGAGCAAAATTTGGAATCTGACTCTTGGATTTAGACTTACAGTCCATTACTTAGTATCTACTCTGAAAAAAAACACTTAAACATTTATTTGGGATGAAAAGTAAAGGAAAAAAAAAGAGATATTAATGTCAACTCTTAAAATCTCTCTGGAAGTCCTTAGGTAAACAAAAGATGACTTTTCCAAAGTATTGTAATTTTTTCATTACAGACTGCATATATTTTTCTGGAGGGTAAAAAATGAAATATTGATAATGGTCCATCAATCTGTTTGTCATCATGTAGGATTTTCCCTTTATTTGGACTAAAAATCTAAGGAATGGTTGACAACGCAAATATCTTTCACTGCAAAAGCATGTTGATGTCAAAGCTATCAATTGATAAACTGCAGCTTTTTTCTACAGAGTCTTACCAAAGAGAAGAAAATGTTTAATACCACACAAGGTATTATTGAGGTGCTTTTGACAGCATTTCACACCTCATTTGCTGCTGAAGTTATTAGATTTTAGTCAATGGTCAAAGAGTAAATTGACTCTAAAGGGCTCCTTTAAAGCACTGAGGCATGAGATTAGAACAATTTAGAAATTATCTTGATCTTTACTTCATCTTGTACTCAAAGTAAAGGTGCCCACCTCTTCTAGCTACCTTCCTGCTTACTTAAAAGGAAACACTTAAGGTTAATATAAGCCTCAAAATGGTGCCATTTGTATGTGGCTTCTGGCAGATGAATTATTTGGAAGAGTAGCTTTGATAAAGCAACTGTTTGAATGCAGATTGGCTGTAAGTACTTCCAATGACAAAAAAACTTGGCCAATCTGGAATGTTGATGACCGATGCCAAGTGCTTTTTCCAAGGAATAAATCAGCAAAACTCAAACAACTTGAGATAATAGTGAAAACTGAGTTAATCCTGAAGACTATCCTGCTAGCACCATGATCTGATGTAAACATAACCGATCCTCTCACCTTTTTATACCTATGTAAAAGCACTACTGTGCTCACAGTCCACTTCACAGACTTTCTTAATTACTCTGCTCTTCGTCAATAATGTTTCACAATAACGAGCACTATGCATCATCGTTCCTTCACTGAATCATCATTAAACCACTTCATTACTTCTAAGTCCCACTGATGGCTTATCCATTGCAAGAGATCATCAGGCTTTGCTATCCAAGGCAGTGCTGGAGTGAAGCACTAGGTATCTGTCAAAGCACATAGGTGTTTCTGCCCTTCAGTTGTAAACAGGCACAAATCTCCCAGGTCACTTAATCTCAGTACCAAGTTTTTCAACTAATGCTACAAGTATTCAAAATTTCTGCTGTTAGCTGAAGTACTTTCAGATCGTTTACAACAGATACTGCCAGGTCTAGAGATAAAAATAGAAGTTACTTCAACAGGTTGCTTAGTGTTCTGAAGTTTGAATGCATCTAGACTCAAGATTGTGAAGGGCATAATTTATCTTTAGGCATCCACAATACATATGCTGTGTATTTAGGTGCTATGGGATGGAGGTGAAAGTCTCACAACTCTCTGCTACGTGCTCCCTTTCTGAAAGACTCACTGTTTTCTCCATAGTGAGAACATGCAGCCGCATCAGCCCAGCTCCCATAAATTGAGGAAGACACGTTAGTTTAAACTATATACACAAAGGGACAATTAGGCCTCCAGTCTTCTTGCCTGTCTCCCTGCAGATATTTTATATTTCCTGGAGGAATTCCTACAACTGAGGGCACTTTGCGTCAGCAATGACAAACTCCCCACTCAAATCACTTAGCCTCTGGGAAGTTGTGACAACACCTAACCTGGTTTCATGAATCTGTGTTACCTAAAAAAATGAGCTCTGAAGTGGCTAAAACCAGGCAGGGTAGCCCATTTATCTTCTTTGTAACACTGATTTGGCATTTGAGGACACACCTGTTCACATACAACCCCAAGCCACTTTCTAGGAAAAGCGTTTCTGTGCCTGATGGATTACTGATGGTGAAATGTCTTTGATTGATTCCTTAAAACTTCCCAGTTGAACTCTTAGTTCTCTTCCTTGGCACCATGAAACCGTTGGAAAAGCATGGTTATCATAGTTTAAAAATTTTTTTTTAAATCCCCTTTTTCAGTCTGTAACAGAGTTGAAGAAAACTCTGAGTTAAATCAATTGCTGGTAATTAGAATACTACTTCTGACTGTGCCTAAATCATATTTGATTGGGGCTATTGTGTTAGCTCTTGCCATGATTTGTATTTCATTGCATCTGAATTATTCTAAGTGATCCTCTAATCCTCTCGCTTTCCTTCAATTCAAAGATGAATGCCTTAGCTTTACACTCCTGTATTATCAAAACCTCCACTCCAGACTAATGTGTTAGCAAAAGTCATTTTTCATTGAATGTTAGGCCTGACGAAGAATTATTATTCTAATGTGTTGGGGAGATTAGCTCATTTTCACTCAAATTCTACCTTCCCATTCATCACTCTCCTGCCGTTGGGACTTCCGAAATGATTTATTCAGGCAGAAAAGTATGGTGGAGGAGAGCTGAAAATACACAAATGGCATTGGAAATGCCATTCCTTTCCACTCCACTCCACTAAACGTGACTCATGAGTTGAGTGTGTGTCTTCCTTTGAATTGCCATGACGTGTGACCTTAGGGAAGTCTCTCTTCTTAGCCCTTCTCATCTTTACTGGTAGCATCTCCCTAATATGTATAAAATAGATTCTCTCTTCTCTATCAGGTCAATCAAAACCATCTTTTTATTGCCTTATGTTGTTAGCATCAGCCCATATTGTTGATAACTCACTGCCTTCTAATTAGCTTTTAGTTTCTTTAGAGCTATCACAGAGCTCAAGATATGGCCTTGTTTCTCCCATGAATCATCTGGACAACAATGCCAGGAAGCTGTTAAAACTATGAATAAAGCTAATACATTTATGATGACTTAGAATGGCTAACAGAAATCCCTGTGTGGTATTCAGTTGCCCTGGTCCACGGTACCATATGCAAATTGATATAGTGAAAATGTAGCAGATAGGGCTTTTGACTGACAAGGAACTCAGGAGTACAAACCTTGTCATGAAGTTGAATAGAAAAGAAGTCATTCAGGATGATGAAGGAACATAATAAAAAAGGAGAAAAGTTGACAGCATGATCTAAAGTCACAAAAAAGGCAATGGGAAGAGGACGTGAGTCAAACTGAGAGAAGAATGAGGTAGACGTGTGGATGTGGCACTTCAAGACATGGTTTAGGGAACATGGTGGCGCTGGATTAATGGTTGGACTTGATGATCTTGAAGGTCCTTTCCAACCTAGTGATTCTGTGATTCTGTGTTCAAAGACTGAACTGCAAAGAGTTTGGGATGTTAAGACAAAACCAGTGAAGGAGTCCAAAAATCATGCTAAGCTTCAGTGAAATTCAGTCAATGAACAAGGTGGAAGTTTTCAGCAGTTGTTCAAAAAATGTTTATATACGGAAGGAGGACTAGCAAAAGACTAGCAAATCTTCCTCATAACGCACGGACCTTGAAATTTTGTTTTGTGCATAAAGGGAGCACAGATAAGGAAATTTCTTAATACTCCATCCATTGGTAGTCTAAAAGAAATATTATTTGTCTAATCAAAATATTTTATTAGTTCACAGAATAGGTGTCTGACCCTGGGGTGTCAAGCTGTCCAGTACTGATCTTGGTGGTAGAATCTGTGTTATTTAGGTTTCATGTCAACTGACCAAGTGTGGATGTCTCTATAAGGTGACACAAATCATGTCCTAAACTCCATTTACTCTATTGACTAGAATTATTAACTATAAAGGGAAACCAAGGTGACCTGTTCAAGTCTGTCCTACCAGTGCCTTCATTAAACCAGATGAGACTCACTCCTGAGGTAAGAGATTAATCCTTCTCCTGCTTGTACAAGTGCTCTTTCATCATCATCTTGGTGTTTCCGATATTCTTCACCTCACACAGTAGCTAAGCCACCTTTTCCTGCACCAAATTTTCTCAGATTCTCATGCTTTGGAATAGGCTGTAAAGCCTACATTTCTGCTGCTCAATTGCTTCTTATTTGCTTTCAAACTTGTCCTACTTGCTTTCAAAACATCTGCCCTACCTATTGGCCCAGTGGCTTAGGTGCAATATTGTCACCTTTAATTAAGTAGTCTGTCTCTGAGAGGACAAGGTATTAATAAATTACTTGTGAAGAAGAGACACCTTTAGAACGACTCTCTATTGCTATTTCCCAACTTTGCTCTCCATGACTAATTCTGGTGACCTTCTCATCATAACCTGCTGGCTGCCCTGCATTAGGTGGAAAGCCCTGCCGACAAGAGCCCATAATCAGGGTGTTACTACCTGTAGTGAGAGCCCTTCACTACAAGAAGGACACTGAGTTGCTGGAGCGTGTCCAGAGAAGGGCAACGGAGCTGGTGAGGGGTCTGGAGCACAAGTCTTATGAGGAGCGGCTGAGGGAACTGGGGTTGTTCAGTCTGGAGAAGAGGAGGCTGAGGGGAGATCTCATCGCTCTCTACAACTACCTGAAAGGGGGTTGTGGTGAGGTGGGTGTTGGTCTCTTCTCCCAAGTAACCAGTGATAGAACAAGAGGAAATTACCTCAAGTTGCACAGGGGAGGTTTAGATTGGATATTAGGAAAAATTTCTTCACTGAGATGGTGGTCAGGCATTGGAAGAGGCTGCCCAGGGAGGTGGTGGAGTCGCCATCACTGGAAGTGTTCAAAAAAGGAGTAAACATGGCACTTCAGGACATGGTTTAGTGGACGTGGCGGTGTTGGGTTGATGGTTGGGGTTGGACTTGATGATCTTAAAGGTCTTTTCCAACCTTAATGATTCTGTGATTCTGTCATGTATTTCCTCTTGATTCACAGACTGACTTGGAGGTATTTTTAAAAGTTTGACTGGATAAACCCAAATCAATGTACTGTAAATTCAAAAAGTCGACCATATTTTTAGAAGGTGTTAGCCTAGTTCACTTCCAGAGATCAACCTTACAACCTTAGCAGAATAACTAATAATTCTATATTAGAATTACCTATAAGGTAAGGACGAAAAAGACAAAAATCCATAGATTTCTTGGGAAATTTCAGAATCTGGTCATCTAAGAGCTGCAAAGGAATTCCTCATGAGCAGAAATATACCTTTCCTTTCAGCAAGCACTATTTTAAAATTTTTACATTAGCTCCTGCATTCACTATTACACTGTCACGAGTTTTCTTCCAACGGCTCTTCATTTACCTTTGGACTGAGTTGCACCAGCTATTGTCAGAGTGTAGATAATGTTCCCTAATATTTTCTATAGAGCAAGAAGAGAGAATTTATTTAAGGTATTCCAATATCTAGAATTATCATGAAGACATTCTCTTATTCTTGAATACTTACATCTTGGCAAAAGTTAGCACAAGCATGGCAGTCAGCACAAAACAAAAACATGTAGGCTGTTGCCTACATTTTTTCTTTTCTCCTGCGAAGTGATACATGAACACACAATAAGGGTGAGCGCCCTTGTTCACTAGAAGGTGCTCCAACATTCAGATCCAGCTTTTCTGGGTCTCCCTGGAACATTCAGCTCTGCTGTTCCTGTGTCCGACATTGTCTGTAATCACAAAGTTCCTCTGGGCTAGATCTGCTCATTTCTTACTGTATTGGAAGAAGTAGCCATAGCGTGCCAGAGGACTCTTCTGCATAGATGCTCACCAACATCAGCGTTAGTAATTTATCTCAGTTTATCTTCTTTAGGTGAGCTTACTGGTGAAGCTTGGTAAAATGTGGCTTTCGGTCACTATATACCACACAAATTTTTGGTTTCCCTTCTAATACAGCAAGTCCTGGACATGCAGACAAATCTCTCCTCTGAGCCTCAAGCAGTGCCCCTGTTTGACATTAAAGTAAAATGGTCACTTTGTGTGTTTTTCCTATTTGAAGTGACTGAAATATTGTGAGTGTGGTGGGTTGACCCTGGCTGGATGCCAGGTGCCCACCAAAGCCGCTCTATCACTGCCCTCTTCAGCTGGGCAGGGGGAGAAAAATATAAGGAAAGGCTGGTGGGTTGAGATCAGGAGAGGGAGAGATCACTCATCAATTACTGTCACGGGCAAAACAGACTTGACTTGGGGAAATTAGTATAATTTATTACCAAGTAAATCAGAGTAGGATAATGAGAAATAAAAACAAATCTTAAAAACACCTTCCCCCCACCCTTCCCTTCTTCCCGGGCTCCACTTCACTCCCGGTTTCTCTCCCTCCTCCCCC
>NW_010542627.1:0-36500 GCF_000687285.1 Phaethon lepturus
ATAATATATATATAAAAATATGTACTGGAAAAAAAACGGAGCAAACAAATGCAGAAGCAAAAAGGTAAAATATCAAAGTAAAGAGAGATTTAAAACTTTACTGCTTCCCAGACCAGTGAGGTAGATTTGCAGGACTTTACGAGCGTAAAGGAAGACAAATATCTCCAGTGCCGCGTAGCAGTAAAACACGAGCTTTTAAGTCCAAGCAACACAGTGGAAGTTAAATGCCCTGTAGAAGAGGTTAAATGTTTGGGTCCTACCGAAACAGTGTGCTGTTGTCCTATTCATCAGGATCTAACGAAAATCAATGCAGCTGCTCTCCCTTGTCCTGCTGATCTGCAGAGGATATATATATAGGCAAAGCTTTTGGAGTTGTTTGTACTCCCGTTTGAGTGCTGAGCAGCCTGCTTTTAAATATCACCTCCTCCCGAAAGCAATGCAGAAGCATTTACTAAATTTTAGCTGACAAATTTATAAAGAGTTTGCACAGTCTATTCTTTTCCACTTGAATTTCTGCTTTTTCTCAGTGCCTTTTTTTTTTTTTTTTTCTTTCCTTTCTCTCTTTCACTGTTGCTTTGAAAAAATCTGGTGGAAAGCTGACCCTCAGCCCCTCCTTTTTCTCCCCATTTGAAAACCATGGGGACAGTCCCGATCCAGCAGTCTTCAGGCAGAGACATTTTCAGGTGATGGCAGTAGAAAGAAGTACATAACGGGAACAACTGAAGAGTCCTGTCACTAAAAAAAAAAAAATAATAATAAAAAAAAAAAAAAAAAAAAAATCTGTTCTGCTCATTAGCACTTATTAAGGGCTCATTACTGCAACTCTCCGTATCTGGCAGTCTCGCTCCCTAGAAAGATGGTTATAAATCCTGGGCATGTGTGCAAGCAGCTCCTCGGCGGTTTCCTAAGCACGAGAATAACGGAGTTTTTCATTGATTAACTCCACTCCAATCAGAAAGTTTTGCGGCGTAACTAGAAGTAGGAGCACAGAGGAGGAAACGCTTTCTTCCTGAGCTTGCTAACTGCGCCTACAAAAATCAGATGAGTTCACCGGCATGTGGACACAAGCTCTTTAAAACATATCAAATGTCCCTTTATAATTTCGAGGGTTTAATTAGACATTTCAGTGGTATAGCAATACTTCTTGTCGGCTATTTTACAGCCACGTGTATGTCATGTGTGCCACGAGGGTTTTTTTTATACCTATGTGGTTAAGTTCCGTACAAGGGGGTAGACAGGAACAAGTAATTGCGAAGCTATTTAGCCGCTGACAAGACGGCTCGTGTCTGCAGCCCGGGGCACCAAAAGTTTCACACAAAGTGTCAATGGGTTTTTGGAAGCCCAATGATCAAATTCAACAGCCTCAAAAGTGTTTGTGTGAAAAAGAGATGATGGAGGGGGGGAAAGGCCCTGATATGAAATAAAACCGCAGCCCCTTTGCATTTCTTTGTGTGATTAACAAGTCTATTTTTATGAAGACAGTTTATTAGCGTTCCCTCAGGATTGCATCGGGACGATTCCTGGGTTAGAAAAGAATATCTCTTTTGGGAGGTCTTTATTTTATTTTTTTTTTTCTTGGTAGACCTCCCAAAATGTTAGGTGAGGAAGGCGATACTAAGGTAACACGAGCTGACTTTACAGGACTTGAAACATTTGCAAAAAATGTGGGGACACGGGAATTGCTGCTTTGGAGTTGGAACCACTCCTGGCAACCCACGTGTTGCAAAATTTTGTAAGCATTAAAAGTTAAAAAAAAAAAATTTTTTTTTTTTACTACTTCTGATTGAAGGCACTAACAGATTGTGGAGTTTGTTGGGATTTTTTTGAGTGCTGTTTAGAACGCAGCGTGCTTTTTGCCGTATTTGAAAAGTCTTTCAGTTTCCACCTATTTAATCATGGATTTCTTCCCGGAGGAACTAAGACACTGCAGACCATTTCTTTCTAGTAAATTACCCCAACTCTTCACTGACTGCAGCCGCTTATTTGCTTGGTTTAAACTACTGTGCTCTCGTGATTGTCCCGAATATCCGTCATGACTGATTTCCCTAGAAACTCCTGTTGCTAGTTGTATTGTATGTATATTCCATAAGTAGGCTGATCTCTTTTTTTATCTCCTTCCATCCATTAAAAACTATTTTCTCAATTTTTTGGTACTAGGGTTTTACTTTTCCAGTGTTACAGCTTCAATTCTCTTCTTCCATAGTGAAACAGAACAATGACCAGGCCATGTTCATGCAATTTAAAAAAGAATTGGACACAAATGTGAACGGTGAGACTCTGAGGGGACAAAAAGCCCATAACTATGTGCTTTAAGTATGTAGGTAATCTATTAAAGTGAGTGAAGTTATCCCAACACTTAAAAGTGACCGTGGGCTTGTACGTTTTCCCGGTTCAAGGTCTTTTTTTGCAGAGACAGAAGTCTAAAGTAGTTTCACTTAAGTCATAATGCAACAATTTCAGATTTACAGGGAGATGATTAGAGTTGGAGAATAAAATCTGACCAAAACCCAGCTTTTCACAGAAGGCTTTTATACCCATATAATATCACTATGCAAATACAATGCTAAGGAGAATTACTACTGCAGTAAACCGATAGCACTAATACAGACTTTCAGCATTTAAATTAAACCCCACAGGGTGAAAAACGGCTGTTAACAACTTTTTGCTTCAAACTGAATAACTTCATAAATCAAAGAAAAACTTCTGCATCCAAGATGTGTCTTTTTGCAACAAAATTTGAAGAAATGTGTTTTTCCATTCTCTGCCCTGATATTGTCAGACGACAATTTCTAAGTACATTCAAAGAAGTAGTAATTAAGAATTTAATATATATATCATTACACAATAAAAGAGGTAACTAAGCCGCACATTTGTAACACTTTTTTTAATGTTCTTTACTAAGAGATGTGCTGCTGTAGTATGGCAGTAATAGCAAAAAGATGTGACCAGGAATGAAGTTTTTAACGTGAAACCAGCCATTTGTGGCCAAGCCCCCGTGCTTTGCAAGCCAGCCGGAACGTACAGGGACTCAGCCAGGTGATACCCAGAGAATTAGTTATTTATTAAGCATCCGTATAATGACGCGACTTGTACCATAGAAAATTGGCATCCCTGGGGCAATCTTACACGCACAGGCCGTTTTGCTGGAGATCCTCGTAAAAGCTAACCGAAAGTTAGTTTCCCCACTTGATTTGAAATGTGTGTCGATAAGCTTACCTAGATTTTGTGACATCAATTTAAGTAACTAAATTTGCTCACCTGTTGTTACGGACAAATATAGCAAAGATCAAAGGTTTTCAGAAAATATCATAGTTGATGTTAATATATGAGCAAAGCTGTATTGCAAAACATCTGGGGGTTTCTGTTCCTGCTAAAGGAAACGCTCAGCCCTCAGCCTCTGCTTTTCCAAAATGCAGCCAGAGTGTCAGCCCACGCGCGGGAGCGCTCGGGGATTACCCGTCAGCGGGGTTCCCGCACCGAGAAAAGATGCGTCCAGCAACCAGAAACGCCAGCAAAAAAAAATGTGCCTTCTGTGAGCTACCTGAACGTGCTGGAGACGCTGGAGGAGCGATGTTTGAGGGACCAGATGGAGACGAGCACGCCGAGCGAAAGGAACTGCGTGGTGCTCTGGGTAGCGCTGAGAGGAAACGTGGAGCAGCGGGAGCAAGACGGGCTGGCGTGAACAGAACATATTCCTGAGGCTTTTGAAAGGATGGAAGTTTTCCCCTCATTCTCTGCTTGCGTTGCTTCACCTTTGCTGGGTAGCGAATATGAAGGGGCACACTTAGCGGTGGAAGTGGTTGAATTTTAGAGGGCTGGAATGTTCTCGGTTGTTAAAACTGACATTTATCACATGAAAAGCTTTAACAGCAACCAAATTGTCCAGCTGAAAGAATTTCAATCACAAAACTTTACGTGTTGATGTCTGCAGGGCAATTTACAGCATCAGCAATTTCCTTTCTTTTGAAAATGCTTTTCGTATTCCATTTGAAAAGTTCAAGTTCAAAATGTTCTGATTTTATCTTTTTTTTTTTCCTCCATTTGAAATAGAAAATAACTTAGTCAAAATTTCTCATAAAGGAAAAATCTCTTTTTTCAGACACTACTGTGATCTGAATTAGGGCCAAATTCTGCTCTTAGCTTCTATTCCAGCCTTGAGGCACTAAATTTACATCTCGTTATATTGTAGACATTTATGGGATGTAATTAATTTTCTCATTTAAAAAAGAAGGAAATCCCAGGGATTTGTTCTGTGCTGCTTTGAAATGAAACTCAGCTGTCACTCTGGAGAACGGTTTAGATTGTCAGACATGATGCAGGAAGCCTGGTTTGCATTCACAGTCCCAGCCATTGTACCCTTCTGAAAAATTTGGAGGGTGTGTGCATTTGTGTGTCTTTCTCTTCTCTCCCTGTTTGACTCATTATATTTGCTGTTATTGTAAGTTCACAAAAAAAAAAAAAAGTATTTATTTTGCCTCTCCTTTTCCCCCCTTATTTCTTCCTCCTTTCCATCGTTGGCTCATCACGGCTTTTCTTCCTCTTCTTCTGTAGAGTCTTATGAACATACCCTTCTGCGACATTTGTTTTTCCACACTTTTTCTTCTATCTGACTGTTTCCCTTTCCTCTCTTTGATATGTTTTCGAGCTGTCTTTTCTGTCTTTCCTTTATCCACCTTTTTTTTTTTTTTTTTGTTATCTGTGCTTTTTCCTCTCTGTCAGTCCCCCTCACTTTGTCATCCTCTCTCATAATTTCTTCTGCCTCCCTCACCCTGCCCTTCGCCGCCGTTGGCCATCCCCAGCGCATACCGTTGCGCGACACGCTGACCCTTTCACGCCCGCCTCCCACCTGTACCGGCACCCTCCTCACGTGCCCGTCTGGCCGCGGACGCTATTAGCGACGTTAGGACAGGGGTGAGGCAGGAGAAGACGTTTGTCTCCTGTTCCCGTAAGGACCTGGATACGCGTGTGGCCCGGTTGCCATCCAGACAAGGGTCGGCGCGCACCCCTCATCTGCAGAGGCCGTTAATAGCCTGTGGACAGTTACAGGTATCGTTTTTTTAACTGCCTCATACTACCTTATAGCGGGGTTTGATGTCTTTCATGCGTGTATGAGACCAGACTCCTCTCGGCAGCATCCCTCTGATTTTGTAGTTACGTTTGTGCCACGGAAAGCGGCCTGATCCATCCTTGTGTTGCCGCATCTGTACGGTGCAAGAGTGTACCGCTTCTAATTCCTTTTTTGTTTTCTCAGTTGCAAATGCTTTTATGGGGAAACCATCGCTGTTCTGAAAACCTTCGCTTACAACTTGGCTTAAGGTGTTTTTTCTAATATAAGAATAAGCAAGTTAGAAGCCCAGCTTAAATAAAAGTTTCTGTTATTTACTAGACTGTTGCTGGTTTTAGTAGGAAGAAGGTTCTCTACCTCTGTGACGTGCTAATATTGGCAGGTGACCTCAACATATTTGCTGGAAGGACAATCTGAAGGGACAATTACAGAATTCACATGAACATGCTGCTCGCTTCTAGGAGGAGAAATAACACGTGTCTTTGGGCAGCTATACGGTGTAAGGACGGGAAACCCTGTCTGAGCAAAATTTCAGTTCTGCGTTTCCATGCTTTGAGACTCGTACGAGCTTTCTGAATCAATTTAAGTCAATGACATGTCTCATCAGACGTCTTCTGATTACAAAACTTTATGTTTTTCAGAGACAGTGAGATCTGGGAATGCATATATGAAATAACTGGCAGCTAACAAAAACCTTTTAATAGAAGCAACATGAATGTGGGAATTCACAGCTTATATACCTACCGTTTTAAAAAAGGGACGGATTGCTACAGGTAGATAAATCTAAGGTTTTAATCCATACATGACAAAATGGATAAAAAGCATGTAAAATAGAGTAATGAAGTGTCTGAAACATCATGATAGGGTGAGGTTTGAAGAATACCCTCAGCCACGAAAGAGTTCCTTTGCAGAAGAGCTATCATCTCTCAGTGAGGCTTCTCATTCTCCTAAATATGAGGTCCTGAAAACAAATCACTTGGTTAAATATCTGACCTAGTTCTTGCTTTTGTATGGGAACAGATGTAACACAAACCTCAGAAATGCCACTTTGTGCATACCTGGCTTTGCAAAAATCAATGGAAGCGGTTTAAGATCATTATTATTTCAGTGGTACATCTCTTGCTGCTTATTCTGTGGAGTTGCACTGCTATAAAATCAGAGTTTTTTCTGTAATAAGTAATGGAGGAGATGGGCATATTTGGAGAACATTCAGAGAAACCTTAGTGTTTGGAGAAGTGACACACATGAACGATGCAAGTGAAAACAATCTGACATGCTTTTGAGTAAAATATTGTGAATAATTGCACTATATTTTGGTAAAATAATACTACGTCCGTTCAGAAGAATGTCTTATCTTTAGGCTTGAGAGGTCTGGTATTTAATGGTTTATCCTCAAACCTGAGAAATCTAAGAATGCTATTTCACTGGAAGCAGTCAAAAAGCGTAAAATCCACACATGGCTGCAGGTTAGTACCAGATTTACTGCTCTGTTTATGCAACATAAAAACCCACCCCCCTCCCCACCCACGCCCTTCATGTTGATATGCTACGGTCGTTATTACCACAGCTTCCCTCACTCCTTTGTGTTGCTAGGAAATTCATAACATGGGTTGTCTTTCACTCTCGTGATGATCTAAAGTCTTGCAGCCAGATTTGACCTTATTCCTTTACCTGTTGCCCTAATTTTCAGAACATTGTGGCCAATATGAGGTACGATTTTGCTTTGCAGTTGAAATGCTTTATTTCTCAGAGAAGAGAACATAGAGAGCATATTGATCACAGAACTACTGAAAATGACAAAGCTTTTGGACTGGAACAATACTAGGAAAAGTATTGACTGAAAAACTTAATGAAACATGGTGTGGATTAATTTTTTATGTTTATTTAATAATGGCAACCACCCATGAACAGTTAATCCTAACCTTTTTTGTTTTTTTTTTTTTCATACTTAATCAGAAAAAGGTTTAACTGAAGGCTAAATATTTCAAATTTGTGTTATAAACTTATCTGGCTTGCTCCTTCTTTCATAGAAATAGGTGGTAAAATTTTAGAGGTTGTGTCCTTAGTTATAAGTTTCTTCACTTGCCTGAAGAATTTATTCAGCAAGAGCCAACCAGGTAGAGCGGAGCAGTAGGAATAACGCAGGGAAGAGGCAGGCATTAGTGACATGAACTTAGAAGTGGCAGACATCCATTAGCTACCAACAGTCATATTTTCTAGGTACGCCACTTGTCGCATCTGTTTCGGATCTGATCGCGTCTGTGGTAGGCTTTCGGGGCTTCAAGTTGTAAATGGTTTTAGGTGAGGGATTTTCATTACTCTTTGAAGCACCTGCCATATTTCTGATCACTGCAAAACTAATACATGGTGAATCACTACGCCTCAAAGTGTCAAATACGTGCACTACATACATATGTTCTGTATATATAAAATGAGGTTTGGGAAGTGCTTCAATATTTTACATTGAAACGCTTACATTCCCTGATTTTTAAATTACAAGCTCTATCATAGCCATGACCAACTCATGAAAGGAAAAACGGTATTTTAATTAAATAGCTAACTTACATCCTACATCCATAGCTTTGTTTATTCATGTTACAGTTGTAATATTTTTCACACCGTCGTGATTTACTGCGCTTTGAGGGATGCATCTAAGCATTAAAACAGGCTGTGCTGTCGGTATCTTGGAACCTCGTAAATGAATTTTGTTTTTTCTACTACATCTGCTTTCTAAATAAACATAGAAAAGGATTTTAAGTACCCCATAATATTGAATTAATGTTCCCACATTTCTGTCTGTTGCAACAACATTTTGTATTGGACAGTTCTCAGCAGCGCTACTGTATGTTTTCAGATGAGTTGGTACATTTTTTCCTGCAAAGGAGTTTGACAAGGAGGGAAAAAAATCCTTCAAAAAAACAGTGCTACGATACATTTTTCTTCCTTTTTCTTCTTTTCTTTTTTCTTTTCTACCATTGAAAACTTAAAGCTACTGGAAATGAAGATTGTTGATCTAATTGCCCTACAAAAAAATTATCTGAGCTTGCCATCCTTCTCCAACAAATGGAGTGAACGCTCTCGGAAACTTGCTAGAATTAATCTTAAAGCGTAAAACTTCTTTAGCGTTTGAGCGAGAGCCATAAAACTGCACGCACATGACATCAAGCATCACATTTAAAGACCTATTCATTAAGTTCTTCCAATATTCAGAACCCCCACCTTCTTATTTTCTATACAAGAAAGACAACAGACATCTGATCCTTGTTAATACCATCACTGTGTTTACAGGTTTCAGAACTTTATGCACACCATAAAAACAGCTTGTATAAATCTGAACATATACAATATATAACATTTATAAATAAGGGTTGCGGGTACTGGAAAAGGGCAACAAAAAATTTTGGAAACGGCTTAAAAAACCCCAATCGAACATTCAATGAAATCACTCCCGAAACAGAAAACAAGATTTAACTCTCTACAATGAAGAAACTACTTATTTTTCCGCTATAATATATAAAGAATTTGAGGCCAGTATGAGACAAAACGCTAAAAGAAGTAAAAGTATGTTTCACATGAAAAGATATTTATAACCTTTAACTGTCCAATTTTTAAAGACGAACTGATAATTTGAAAAGCAGAAAAAAACCCCCACTATCTTGCCCATAAAGGAGAGTTGCAGAAATTAGTAATTTCATTTAACTAAAACTTGTTGTCTCCTTTTTTAATACATTCATTTTTTATTTCACAAAAACTGGTGAGTAGTTATTACTTTTCACCTTTCAACTGCCCACTGCTATTATTTTTAAAGTAAAGTATATGTATCTATTTATTCATACATATAAGCAGAGTGTTTAAACCACAGATTTCTCTGGCCCCTGTATTTTCATTTTAGCTTGCTAAACAAATCCATATCACACCTACAGTTCTTGCTGGAGCTATATCTTCCTAAAATATTTTGCTGTAATCTAGAAAGACAGTAAAAAAAAAAAATTATGAATAAAAGCAAAACATCCACTTAAATAAAAACCAATTTACTCACCCCAGGCATGCAGCTGAGGAGAATACACTTCCAGCTAGATTTGAAAGTCACAGCTGAAGTGCTGTACGTTGACTGACTGTTACGGCTTTTCTCATTGCAAGAAATTTCACTGCAATTCAAGCGAAGATAATCCTGCTAAATCCCTTCATTTATCTAGAGTTTCCTAGGTAACTTGGGTTTTAAGGCCTTTCTATAGATTTATTTGTCTTAAAAAATAAGCCACCAAAGAAAAGGAGATAACTGTAAAAGCTGCGGTAGCATTAAGGCATCCTGGCATTATAGTATCAGCTTAAGGGCAGCAAGGAGCAGCAGGATACGCTCGATACGTTTTGTTTAGCTGCATTAGAAAGGAACTTCCAAATGCATTTACCACGTACCTTTCTTACAGGCCCTCTGCTGTCTGTATTTTTAACATTCTGGTTCTGCTTCCTTTTCATATAAATGAGAAGTTAACCTTCAATCAGTGAATTAAAGATGTGAGATGTCTTGCTTATATTGAATATCCAAGACGCGTTGGCAGGGGCGGTTCTTTGAAAGGGTTATAAGTTTTTTTTTTTCCTCCCTTTCCACGGCAATGTCAAATGGAACTACAGCTGTCAGTTCACATGGTCCTTTGTACTTACACAGTAAAAGTTTATACATCAGGTACGTAAGATATAGGAGACCCAGTGTGCCATTCTAGAGAAACAAGCAATCGATAATATAATTTAGTTCTACTATGTAGAGTTATGTTTCTACCGCTGCGACCTGTTGGTTACTGGGTTTGTGCCTTGGGTATTGGCAGCTATTAGAAGTCGACAGCAAAAGCCTAACGACTGTATTTTTAGTATCGCCTTGATAGCAGGTTACTTCTACAGACCCATCATAGAGGAAAGTTTATCAGTTCGGTACCTTCCTTTTCGGAGACATGAAGGGGCAGAATGTTTGGTCTAATGGGGTTTCCTGGTTTTCCAAAACACCACACCCCCCCGAAAGTCAGGTTTTGCTAAGCAGATATTTTACCTCCTCTGGGGGCATGGGGTCTCATGGCCTGCAGAGCCAGAGTCTCCTCTTTTCACCTCAGTAATGGTGGGCAACGGCACTGGAACCTTTGAGCACCCAATGCTAAAAACAACCCACTCAGTAATGGGTTTCTGTCAAATTTGTGGGGGATTAAAAAAGGTCAATGAGCCTTGAGGGACTGTAGAGAAGGCAAATACCTTTCGCTGGCTCCTTTGCTGGGTTCCCTTGCCAGGAGTTTCCGATTTAGCCCTGGGCCTCTTCTGCCAAGGGTGACGTTGGCTTGTAGTACAATGTGCAGCTGAGGGCTTGGGCCTGCTTCTCTTTTGCCCTCTTCTACAGTTGGAAACCTCTTCCTTTCCCAACAGAAGAGCATTTCCTTCCCTCCCACACTCAGGGCACTCACTGATCCCATGTGTGTCGCAGCTCTGCTCCAGCAACTTGCTCAGGAAATGGAGGAACACCAATGGCTAGGCGAAGAGGAGGGAGAGTGCAGCCTGGCTCTGGCTCCTCTTCTTTTCCCACTCCTAAAGGAGAGAAGGACCACACTTGTAGCACTGTTGTGGCCTGGAGAGAGAAGATGGGGCAGGGACACAGCGGGGTCAGGTATTGCAGAAGAGGGTCTGACTTGGCCATGCGGGGAAGCAGGGTGAGGCACAAAGCCACCATAATTAATATTGCGATTGTATGGCTGCCTGGTTGTAACGCGCTGTTAGCGTCATGCTACTGCTGTAGTGTTGGTGCATCATCCATCCTTACGCTGAAACCGTTGTGGGCTGTACACTATACCGGAGTCAAGACTGTGCCTGGGCACTGCTGACTGGGCTTCAAGGACGTGGCCAAAAGCCTCTCGTGATGGGGAGCGTGTGGAAGAGCCCACGGCATTTTCTACAGTCTGATTCATGAGGTGTTCAGCTTGTACAAGCCATACTCACAGAAAAGAACGATGCAGATTAGTACTACAAGACCTGTATTCTTTTACCCCTCCTTGGCCATCGTCCTCCATTGTGGGAGTCAAGGACTGGGAGGAGAGGCTGTTCTTCACAGCAACCCAATGGATTTTGTGTTGATGAGAATCAGGGAGATGATGCCAGGACCTGGGGAGAGGGATAAGTCTGGAGCTACAGCATCCAAACCAATTCCTGCTTCCCTGATGGCTGGGGATGATATTTTGGTCACGTGAGTCCTGCTTCTGCAAGACCTGCTTAGCTGATGGTCCATCTGCCTCTGCTAGCAGGGCCCCAGGTAGAGTCTCCTCTTGCATTTCCCTTTCTGCAGCTCTGCCTTTCTCAAGTGTAAGGGTTTTTATTTGAATGGACATTTTTATTTGGCAATTGCTAAGCATGAAAAAGCATTGTGCCGTCTTAAAAAGCTTCTCCTCATTTTTACTGCATGCAAAACTTGTTGATTTTTCTTTTTGCTAGCGGCATGATAGCAGTACTGGGCTGAAAGCATTGCACAGGGAGAGCTGTGCTTTTTCACAGTCCAGAATATACCACACAGGCTGCGAGAGCATGTCGGTCGATGCTAAGTATGGGGACTGGAGCTACACATGTAAGCAATCTATTCATTCAAGTTTACCCAAGGAGGAAATAAGAAACCAGAACAACTTGAAGCAGATAAACCCTTAAAGATTGGGACCTTAAAAAAGATGGTGAAATAATGTCTTGGATATTACATTAGTGAGAAAAAATTTCTAGGGCCTTTTTCTTAAGTTTGGAGGCTGTGCAGGCTCTTGGACATATAATCTTCAACAGCTGGAAGTAAGGCTTTCAGCAGATGAAAATATTCTCTATTACCTAGTTATGAAATTGTTTTGGAACAAGTTTTGTTGTAAGCTGTCGAGACAGAGAACCAAGAACAGTTAATACTGATTTTACACCTAAACTGGGGTTTAATTTGGAAATGTAACCATGTAAAAATCTTATTTCATTTCTAAGGGGAAACCATATAACTTGTTTTCCTTTTCAGTGTTTTCCCTGCATTTTGCTCTTGTTTCAGTTTATCTGGTTTGCATCAGGCTGAACCTGGTCTAACATATGGCTAGCATATAGCCTTGCCAGAACCAGCTGGAGCCTACTCACAGTTGCCTGAAACCTCCGATTATTTCAGCTTCTTATGACAGTGATTACACAGGGAATCTCCCCTAGGGAATCTGGTTGTATATTTACCAAACATGCCTCTTTAGTTTTATATTAGAAGAAAATTAAGCTTAGAAGGGCACTGACATGTTTTTGTCACTGAGGCTATTTTAAGCAAAACTCAATTTTTTTTCTAGAAGTGTTTTAATTCTGACTGTATAGGAAGCAATCTCTCCTCTCTCCACAAGCTATATATTTTTCTACTGTCCCCTTTCACACAACGCAATTATATTGTTTAATTTTTCTGTTAGCCTAAGACAAATAATATTTAGTACTGGGTAAAAATATTTAATACTGAGTAAAAATATTTAATATTGAGGACCAGATCTTCAGATGATTGAAGTTAATAGGTCCAAATGGAGTTGTCATTTTAAATAGTCTGTACATTTTGACCTCAAGGTTCTTTGTAGCTGGTGTAGAAACACCTAATAAAACTGGTTTGAAAAGCCTTATTGCAAATGGGCACACAGGGCCAACTTTGAAACAAAAAAAGACTAGCTTTGAAACAAGGCTAAATGTGTCTTTTTTCCAGGGTGGCCTAGTTAACTCCACAACCCCATCAAGATCTGCGAGAAGGCTCTTGCCTTTGTGCTCAGTTAAAGGCTAAATGGTAAAATCTTTATGGCCAGTCTACCCTATATTGCCTGTCCTTTTTGAACAGTTCTTTTCCTAGTATTTACCATCTTTGCCTAGTTTTTCTTTTAATTAGAGTGGGATCACTAAGATAAAAAACAACATCCTAATAAAACTTACATCAGAAATCTTGCTGAGAATCATGCATTCAGTGAAAGCAGTATATTGCAGAGGAAACCCCAGTGCCTTGGCATTAAACATGTACAGCGATTTGTTTCAAGACCCAACATAGCTCCTGGGTATTTCTCCTCAATGGTGTAGAGGAAAACTCCTTTTTTTCTGGATAATTGCTGCTTTCTCAAGCCTGTGATATCAAGGTGTCTGTCTTCCGTTGCCTGACACTACAGTTGGATAATGAATTCTGCAAGGTGGAAGGGCACTGCCTGGGTGAAGATACCAAGGCACTCCTCGAAACCAAGGTGTTTGCCGGGTGTATATGTGGTTTGTCAAACACATGCTCTGGAGTACTTGCGCGGTATCTAGCGCAGCCGGTTATCATGGTACTGCATCTGAAGGCAGGCTAATACTTTGTCCAGAGAGCCAGGTAGCTTCTAATGTTCTCCCTGCAGCTGCACTGCCCCAGCCCTGGTCAGGGTTTCTTCCAGGTGAGTGCTGCTGGAGGGTTTTTTTGGCCCAGATGAAACAGTTCCGGCAGTGTCCCTACCCCTGGTGGAGACCAGGCCAGGAGGCCTCCAGGAGCCTTCCAGCTCTTCTTGTGGAGTTCTGGCAGTCCACTGTCAGGAGAGTCAAGACGGGTGTGTAAGGCACAGACCTGGTCTGAAGACACATGGCTGTCCAAGTCATTGCGTGTTTGGAAAAACGAGGTACAAATACGCTTGCAGTACCATCAGAACTGAGGGCAAATTAAACAACTGCTTTATCCTAAAATCTGCAGTAAGACAAAGAAACATGGATTGTTTTCATCAGCTTAAGGAAGACACAGAAGTTAGATGAGCACATGGGAAGTCAGATGAGGAGTAGATGACCCACGGTTTTGATCTTTTCTTTAAATAGATGATGTCAAGCAACTGGCAGACACTATTGCTCTTCGCTCCGTCAGAGATTGCTGCAGTTGATTGGGACCACAGCACTGCCAGGTGGACAAAATAGTTGCATCTTGGAAAGGGACAGTGCGTGAAGCATTGTAAAATAGTTGGGTGATTGTGTAAATACTACAGGCTGCGCAGCCCAGGGACCTCTCCCGCACCTTGTAGCACACTCTCCTCCAGGTGTGGCAAATAATATTTGGTGCCTACAGCTCCTGTCTCTCTACTTACCATGTTCTCCTTTGCTTTATCCAGGGAGTAAAGAGCTATTTTTAAAAAACTTTCCAATCATGTAGTAATTCTGCTTAGATAAATTTTCTCTCAGTAATAAAATATCCCACTCCCCTAGTCTATGAGCTGCCCTTCTAGTGTTACAGACAAAGTGTCTACGAAGCCTTGTTTATTTTTTTCAAACCTTCTGTCACATCAGTTTTAAAACTCTGGGATAATTTCACAGTGTCAGGGTCCCGTGTCCGCTCCAGCCCTGGCCCTGGGGCTGGGCTGGGGGTGCCTGTGACAGCTCTGTCCCGCCAGTCCCCCCACCTTAGGTGCTGTGTGCGTGTGGGAATGGTGGAGATATCGAAGACAGAAGTAGAAGCAGAAGTGATACGGCTTGGGGGAGTGCCACTCCCGTGTGGCCGTGAGGCTGGTGGTTCCACGCGTGGCTGTGGTAGAGCTCGCAGAGCGTGGCATGAGCGTGCTGGCACTAGCTTGGGTGTTTCTGCATCACCTGCATCACACAGTACTGATACACTGAAGGAATCACCTTTTACCTCTGCAGGACACCAAATAGACATGTCTCCCAGAAAAAGCAGGCGTGAAGTGCCTTTCAGAATTGTTTCCACATTTATATCTTCTATTTGTCATCCAGCTCTTCTAAGAACCAGAGGTCTTCTGTGAAGTGTTGTCTGGTTTTAGCTAAACATGCTCCTCTTTGCTTCCCAGTTAAAAGGTAACCAGATGCGTTCCCATAAGGGCTCTTTGAATGGGATGTGCTTCTCTGGACTTCCAGATGATTCCTAGGGTTGCAAGACTTATTTATAGTTAGTGTCATACACAAAGTCAAATGTAGTTTAATGAAAAGTTTTACTTAGGAGAAATGTATGCTCGGTTTCTTTTGTGGCTACAGAAAAAAATGTTAGCCATTGCCAAGAAATTATGATGCTTATGTGGCTGGTGGCAGGTCCTTCCTTAGTGCTTTGTTGGGAACTGGGAAGAACAGAAGTCCCACCCAAGGTTTGTACGTGCCAGTTTGAGTGCTCAAGACAGCCAGCTACGAAGCAGGTCATTTCCCTTTCTGTACATGAACACAAACTATTAAATTAATATGATGCATTTCATTGAAGGGAGGTTTCTCACTTTTGCTGAGTGGATGAATTAAAGCGACTGTTCTCCCCTTTATTTAGGACAGGGTGACATAGAAAGTCCTGGGCAGAAATCTGGGAGTAACGCGCAGGGCGTAGTTACTCCGAGTGAGGAGTTTCTCCGAGTGAGGAGAGGTGGGTTTGCATGGGCACAGGTCTCTCCCCGGTGTTGGGCAGTCTGAGATGCTGCTCCCGCTCCAGCCCGGCTGCCCGACGCCTGGGACACGCTGGTGCTGCCAGTGCTGCACCACAAACGCATTCGTGAACCAGAGACAGCATCTTCCTCTCGCTGTCCGTAGATGGTACAGGCGGTCCAGCTGGGAATACTGCTAACTGCACTGGGTGGATTGCCAGCTCTAGGAAATGCATGGCAATTTCCTAATTTCTCCAGCTTCTCTTCCCTATCTTCCACCTGAACTCAAATTGCGGTGGAAAAACAGGGCATGCAGCCCCACGGACCTGGAAAAAATAGATTGGTTGCAGAAGCTTCACTGGACCTGGTAGTTTCACCGAACGCTTTGATTTTATCTAGGTGGAGTTTTAGAGCAAAAACTTTAGCAGAGTGTTCTCAGCTGAAATGCCGTATCTATTACACGCCTATGAAATGCTGTGTGCATTTTTATACTGCACTGTGACTTACCTGCTTAGGGTTTGGTAGACTGAGTTAATTTTGGTCGTCTCTTCCTGCTCTGAGAATACACATATTTTACTGCTCTGTCAGTTGTAGCGATTATGTTTAGCTTTATATTGTATTCAAACTGTTCACTAAACAGTAAAAAAGTTAAGAAAAAAAGTAGCAAAAAATGCTGAAAAGTAAATGACTTCTTAGGAATACAACTTGTATCACAGAGTTATTTTTCTTCCTTTTTAACCTTGTGAAAAATTTCCCATTTGTAATGAAAATAGTCAGTAATTAAGAAGGCACGTGATTATAACGCTAAAAAGAAATCTCTTTTTTGGTTAAAGCATGTTTCATTTCAGTGGTACCTGTCTTTTTGAGGGAGAATATGAAAGTCCAAAAGATACTGATGTCACCTATAATACTAATGTACACAGCCAAAGTATATGAAGAAAGTGCTGCTTTGAAATGGGAGAATTTGATAATTTCTCTTTGTTTTCTATCTGATTTTTGTGTTAGTTCACAAATATGGGCTCTCATGGGACTCAGTGCAGCATGGCTAATGTCTGCTTAAATAAGGAGGTTATAAATACGGCAGACTATGTATAGGCCACCTAATATTCCCCTTGGGTAAGGGAATTGTTCCGTAGTTGAGTTTCTTTGTTCTCCTTTGTTAGCTGCACATTTCACACAGAGCCCGGCTGTTGGGTGTCCCACACAAGCCTGACGGGAATAAGATGTTTTATCTCCCGCCTCAGTAGCATGGTTTGGTGCTATGCGTTGTGCTTACCCTCACCAAAGTCATGCTTTAAACTCACTGGCAAGACATTATTGCTCTGGAGACATGAGGTCAACCTCAGAATTTCTAGGTGAAGTTCCCTTGCTTTGAACAGAGAGTCGCAGGTACTACCCTCTTTATCTGGAGCTTTCAAAGCAATAGGTAGAAACATTTAGTATTCTGTCAGAAGCTGCAGTCCTTATGGATAGAATTCATGTAACTAGATGTAGATGTCAACAACCAAGCTAAGCAGCCCACAACTCTTTTACCATCAAAAGACAGAAAACGGTGCGTTTAGAGTATCTTTTCCTGAAAAGGAACATCTGATATAGGTTGGATGACTCACACCCTGGAAATGTCTGTTTTTCTTCACTGGATAAAACGATGCATCTGCAGATGCCTAGACTAATACACAAATAAAAAATAATATTGCACAGACTAATTGCAATGAATAAGTCAAGCAATTCAACTAATGCAGAAAGTTTTGTTTCAACAGAAAACATTTTGGAAAGCCTAAGTAAATGTATGTTCATTAATGAAACATCAAAGAATGAGAGTAACAGGAATTTTCTGTTAGACAGATGCTGAGCAGTAAGAAGTAGTATTATAATATCTAGTTCCTTCAGACAACATCTAGCAAATGATTCGTTGTGTATGTGGGTATCTGTGCCTATGGTCTTCCTATGAAAATTACAAGACTTACAATAACTCGGAATTTGGCTGCCTGACAATGTAGATAGTGCGTGAAGTGCAGAAAAACTTTGAAGATTGTGTCTCCAGATACAGAACTAGCTGGTTTGTTGGAACACGTTTAGTAAGCACTCGGAAAATGGAATTACTGTGTTAATTTCTTGATTCTGCAATTTTGCTAGGATCCAGAACAAAGTTTGTGCCATTTTTTTAATTCTTAAAATGAAAACAATATTTGTGTCCTTGGACCAAGGCTTAATTTATCAAGGTTTATTAAAGATTTGAGTGCTTGAAAAGGGCAATGGGAGGAAAATACTATCACCATTTTAGGCTGACTATCATTCACAGCATCTGGCCTTGATATCCTCTTAGATCTAGAGTGGATAGATCCGAGTGTTTGAAACCCTGCTGCGGAAGGTCACATTCCCCTCCAGATGTTACATAAAGTTCTTCTTCCAGCTGACTGATAGATGGGATGTGGCATCTCCTTATAACTTGTCAGTTTGAAACGGTACAGTCTTTGAGTCTGAGGGGAGGGTTTCATAGCAAAAATCTGGTGAGTCCTTGAAAAATAATTCTTAGGCTAAGAATGCTCATTGTTTTCATACTTTGGTTCTTTGCAAAGAAATCAATACTTTATTGTTGTTCTCTTAATAAGTGACACATTTTTTTTTTTTCTTGTTTCTGCTTCCTTAAGGGCTCAATTTTGTTAAATGTTGCAGTGCTTTGTCTAGGTTGCCTCTCTTGCCCCATGCGGGTGTAGGTTTTCTTAAGGGTGGGTGAATAAGGCAAATACCAACTTACCATAAAAGGCACATGGAGCCCAGTACCATTTCTGTGCTCAGAACAAAGATGATGTAATTAATTTTTTTTTTTTCAGGAGGAGCAGATCTAGAGGCTGACCAGAAAAACATGCAGGTCATGGGGGTTGCTTTCATTTTTAGAGCAATTCCAATGGTTGAACTGCACATAGAACTTCTAGGTAGGTAAATTCTCACTGACTAGAAACACAAGAAAATCAGAAATGCAGTCTGAGCAAATAAATTACTATATTCCTTGTCTGACAAATAGAGACAACTTGGCCCAGATTGCATGACTGTAAGTATGGAAGGCAAATTAGTCAGATTAGGTTCATTACATGTGGAGCAGAGAGAGAGCCAAGACATGGAAAGTTACAGGTGTAGTGCAAGGTCTAAGCATGATACGGTGGACAGAATCAGAATTTACAGTTTAGTAGCAATGAGATTCCCTGAAGCCTTCTTGTCTCCTGGGTCAACAAGCCCAGGTCACTCAGTGTCCCCTCACAGGGCAAGTGCTCCAATATCTTGAGCATCTTTGGTCAGCCTCTGCTGAACTCCAATTTGTCAATGTCTGACTTGTATTGGGACCCCAAAACTGGATGAGGTATTGTACACATGGTCCACCGAACGTTGATAAGGGGGATAGTGAGGACAGAAGGGAATGTTGAAGGGGATAATTGCTTCCCTTAGTCTCCCAGCTACGCCCCATGTTCATACAGCCCAAGCTGCTTTTCGTCTTTGCTGCCAAGGCACACTGTTTATGTTCAGAGTAATGTCTGCCCACGTCTCCAGGCCTCTTCCAGCAAAGCCGTTCCCCAGCCAGCCTGTCCCTAGCCTGTATTGTTGCAAGGGTCTATTCCTTCCCAAGTGCAGGACTTCTTTGCATTTGTTCTTACTGACTTTCACAAGGTTTTTCTTGGCCCATTTCTCCAACCTGTCTAGGTCCCTCTGGATGGCCACCATGCCCTTGAGCATACTGCGACAACATGTGCTCTGTTGCCTCCTCCAAGTCCCTGATAAAGATATTAAACAGGACATGTCCCAGAATAGGTTCCTGCAGTATTCCACTTGTTACTGGTCTTCAGGTGGCATATGACCCATTAAGCCCTACTCTCGCAGCCCAATTTTTCAACCATTTTTTTTTTTAACCTATCTAGCTTTCCAACCATCCAGACTGTATTGTCCTAACTTGGACACAAGAATATTGTTGTAGATAGTGTTCTCTGCTCTCCTGTCAACCACAAAAGTCAACTTACTGATTTCTATTTAACAAACCTGGAGTGTCTATTAATAATTTCAATGTGACTATCAGAAATTAATCCAACCAAGTTAGTATTAAATAGATCACAATATTACCGTGATCTGGTCATCAGCAGGTAGAAACAAGAGTGAGTGGCCAGGGAAGATAAACCTTTCTGCTCCTGCATCAGCAGGCAGTGGGTATGCTCGCTGCTTTTACTAGAAATACTGAGTTTTGTGTTTTTTCCCTCTCTTCATTGTAAAAGGTAAGGTAACAGATGACAGACCAATGCTCAAACTTGTCTTGAGACTCTAGACAATGTTCAGCTTGATGAAGGAGCATTACTGACATACAGATCTTGGTATAACTTGCTAGTGTAACCTTTATGCAGGGAGAGAAAGAAGCTTGAAAATTGCTATTTTGGCTTAAGTTTATTGACTTGGCAAGAACACAGACCTTCTTTTTTTTCAGACACAAAAGCTTTATTTTAAATGAAAAAAAAAAAAACCAAAACCAACCCCAAGAAAGAAGGAGGTCAGAAATGCCATCCATTGAGGTTGTCAGCGTAGACCTGAGCAAGATGCCTATGTAGTGCCGGTTGCACAATACTTCAATAAGAAGCAGAGCTTAAAAAAAAAACAAAAGCAAAGTTAGAGCAGCATCCTGCCTAACTAACCAACTATATGTTTCTGTATCAGTGTGTTTGTTCTACAGGAGTCATCTCTTTCAGTCCTCTCTCTAGGTAGAGCTTGTTGTAAAATAGTCTAGGAAGCTAATAAAAATATGTTCTCAGTTTGTTCTGGTCATAGTTACTCTGATTATGAAATTTAATTTACACTCATATTGTCCCAGACTTCATGCTTTTGAAGTTGCTATAACTTCGGTATCAAGGAGACCAACCTGTACCAAAGACACTTAGAGGGAATAAGAGAAATAAACCCTCTCTTGCTCAGCCCTGCACGGCATGAAGCCTTGCGGAGCTCGGCGCTGGCAGCGGCCTGTGCACAGTACAGCACTGCCCTCAGGTGTGCATACAGACCAGACTGGAGAGCTGCCCTGCCCTGACTACCTCCTAATGAGTCTTAGGTGTCCTCTGCCATCTCCATAGTTGTTGAAGAAAATCATGCTCTTGGGGCATGTCCAAACAGGACGATGTTTCCAAGAGCTGTTCTGGCTTTGTCCCTACTTTGCGTATTCTCTCCTACTTCAAGGCAAACTGAGGATATTTAGGCACAGTATAATTAAAGAAGTTGGGGATTAGGAAGAATAACTGAAACTCATAATGATGGATGTCAGGTAGTCAGAGCAGAAAGCTGGTCCCCTGCTCTGATCTGTTGAAGAAACCTTGCTTAGACGTCTTCCCCCCTCTTCCCTCTTAGACTTGGGAAGAGGGAGAAGAACATCCTCTTACAAATCTTGGAAAGAGCAGAGTAGGTGTTCACAGGAGATAAATCCCAGAATGATTCTTGGAAAGAGATGAAGGTGTCCAGAGGTAAATAGGGACCAAAGAGCACCTAAGCTCTGCCATGGGATTCAAGGGTGGAAAGAGAAAACTAAAAGTTGGCCTCTTGTAAATTTTTGTGAGATATCTAATAGAGAAGAGGTTTCAAGAGGGTCTACACAAAAGCCAGCATTTATGCTTATGACACGGTCCAGCTAGTAACACTTCTTTTCCCAAATGGTCTGCAAACAGATTATGATTTCCTGAGATAATCACTTACCTGACTCTTGACTGACTTATTGTGGATGTGTGTTTCAGTGCAACAATTATAACTGACAAATATATGAAACATTAACTATTTTTGGAGGAAACATGCTTGTGACTTACTTACCATCTCTTTGACTGGATGAAACCAACTCTTTCTGGATCCCAAAGCAAATTCAGTGACATCAAAAGTGAATATCTGGAGATACTTTCCTGTGTTTCATTCAAAGAAACTCTCTACAGGGGTTTTAATTTGGTAGTTGTATATTTCTTTATTTCTGCAGGGACTGGAACCTCAGCTGAACAGACTCTCAGTATTTGCAGAATTTTCTTTTCCTGGTTGGCATGAACACAACTTTGACTATATGAAATAGTGACTTCGTTTTAAGCCTAAACATTCAGAATTATAGTTTTGCAAAAACAACAGTTTGACAGGTTGCAATATTTTTCCGAATATAGAACAAGCATGTGAATATTGAAGAACAGTAAACATTGTCATTTACAAATAACAGCAAATTCACTCTCTTGCAGCTGTTCTTTACAGTATTTATCATGTAGAGCTTTCTGAGAAGAAATAACAAAATAATATGCAAAAAAGCAAAAAAACACAGAATGAAAATGTTTCATACAATTTATACTTCTGGTGAAACAAAACTTACTGTTTTCTGTAGAAAATTCTTGCTGAATTCAAGGTGTTTGATTATTATTAACTTCAGAAATAATAGGAATGGGTGGGGGGGAATAAATAAATGTTGTACCTAAAGTAAAGCAAGACTTGTTTTTGATCAAATTTTGAAAGTAGTTATTTTTCATGGAGATGGGAATATACAGTCCACCTTATAAAGTGGTTTGGGGGATCAAGATAATAAGCATACAAAGAATAAAATTGCTTCTCTATTATTTAGCTGAGCTTGGGTTCATGTAACAGTCCTCTACTGCTTTGTGTGTTTATTCAATGAAAGAGAAGATCAAGGTTTTCAAACATGCATTTTTAAAATTGATCATTGATTGCAATTTTAAAGAGTGAAAATTTAACCTCTCAGTCAGTTTTGTAGTAAAATTCCACACTGAGCTGAGTGACAAATACAGGGCTATCTGAAGCATGAATCGAAGGAGAAATAAATTATGGTTCTCTGCTTCTCCTCAAAGATAGAAATACACAAAACTGAAAAAGAAATAAAGCAGTTCTTTGAACTTCAAAACTAATGCTTAAATAGATTTCTGCTGAAGGCAAAATGTTTACAGACTATAACATGAAGAGAAACATCTGCTCGTGGATGGCAGCTGAGAACTGAACATGTGCCACAGTAGGACAACATCTGGAAGTGACACAGTGCAGGGTCTCTCTGTGGAAAAAAGACATTTTATAGTATCTGTGCAAGGAATGTATCATTTGAAGACTTTATTCAGTAGTGTGACTGCTGGGAAACCAGGGTTGCTTTTGTTGTCCATTCTTCATTGGCACATATGTATGTAAATAAGCAAACCCTGAAATCTTTCAATGTTTTCCAGTATTTTCTCCACTGCAAATTCTCAGTTGAGGAGGGCATTATATCTATAAAATCTACAAAGGCTTCTGTCTTAAAAACAAAAAACCCTTAAGACTTTCTGATGTGTTTGTTTCCTTAGATAGATCTGTTTTGGCTTTTGAGAAGTATGCTGGGATGATGCTCATCATGCAATGAAATACTGAGAGCTGAAACACGTGGGACTTGCCCCAGCAACACTGATGGTGGGTCTGCGAGCCATGCTGCAGCAAATGGACGCTCTCTGCTCAAGCCTAACAAATAGCTGCTATTAACCTGCTGCTGGAAGTACTCTTGCCCTTCCTAAAGTCATGTTGTGCAGGTACTGAGCTTTAGCTGAGGTCTGTGTCCCTTTGAAAGCTTAAGGTCTCTCAGCATCACCCATGGGACAAATTTTTAGTCTGAGTTTTCATTTTGCTTTGACTCCAGCAGTGCACAAGGAGTGAGCATTTACCAAACATCATCGTCGCCTAGTGCAGCGAGAGGTATGGGAGCAGAGGCTGGTATAGGAATGGGAGCAGAGACCTGCCCTGTCTGGCCTTCTCACGCCAGCCCGTGTTCATTACGCTCTCGAGTAATTCAAACTTTGCTCTCAAAGAGAGAATTTAGCTATCAGTACTTGCTGACTGTTCCTTAATCCCAGCTTCACAGTCACTCTGCTGCCACCAGCCCAGTTGTTTGTCAAGACAGAGTCGTTTAAATTACAGTGTGGTGGCGATTTGGGGGGTTGTTTGGTTTTTGGGGTTGTTTTTTTTTCCCCCCCCAGATGAAGCATGAAATAAATTTTGCTGGAATAAGAATAGTCATTTACAAAAATATGCTTGCCAGGAGGAAAATTGCTCTTCATTCCATATCGATACCCCTCTGGTGCTGCCTAGTATGTGCTGAAATGCTCACAATCAAGAGATCTGGGAATTAAGTCAAAATCAAATTTCATAATGATGAAGGCACAAGAGGTGTATCAGAAGGGAAGCCTCTGTTATGTCCTGCTCCAGACACTTCAGAGTTGCTTTCTGCAGTTGCACAAATCGCTCCTTTTGAAGCATCCTGTTTTATGATTTCTTGTGGTCGCTTGAGATGGACTTGTTGAGGGGTCCTTGCTTGGAGGCCGTGGCAGGTAGTCTACTTATCTTGAGAGCAGTCTGAGACAAAGTGTTGTGAAATACAGTGGAGTCATTGTTCATCTTTCTTATTTAGCCAAAGCATGAGTGTGTTTGGTGCTTTTATAAATAGAAAACTCTGCACATCTGCGAAAGTCTTTCAGCCAGAATGTTTGAAGCTTTGTTCCCAAGCAGTTCATGCATGTTGGTTTTGAAGGTTACTAAATGAACAGCTGCCTTTATTTTTCAAAATAGGGAGGAGAGAGCGCTTAAGCACTCTCAGGCCCCTTTCATTAATTTGGATCGTTTTCAGGTAATATATAGTATTATATCCAAGTGATCTCTGTTGACTGATACAGTCAGTTCAGCTATCTTTAATCCATGTGAGCCCCTCAGTTTAATATCCTGAATTAGACGCACAAGAGTGGTTATATTCCAGCTTCCTGAGTTGAAATTCATCTGGTTTCCTGGAGCTGTCAGAGCCCTGGATAGGTCTAGCATGACCTGAAGGTTTTTGTGGTAGACTAACTCTGCACAAAGTGGAATTCGGAACAAAGATGAGGGATGAGGTTCATCAGTCTTCCACTTCAGCTTCTTCAGGGCTGTAGACATTTTACTTAACTGCTGTTAGATTTAGATGCCTGTGAACTGGATAAAAGAAACCTAGACCTGCTCTGTCGTGTTCGTGGCTAGGAGCATGGCCACAGGTGAAGAACCCTAGGAAAGGTTCCAGGTTGCTTTTTTGAGATTATACCTAAAACATTAAATGCCACTGTTGGCTCATTCCCAGGTTGTAATATGGCCCTAGAGACTGTGATTCCACCTAGCCAAGCTGATGATACCACCTTCATTACGTTTAGAACACGAGAAGAAAATTGCTTTTCTTCCTTCCAAGGAACAGCTATAGCTACTGGTTGGCCGAGATAGATACTTCTAATGTGCTGTGATTGGTATTTCTGGCATCCTCCACCTTCGGAGATTGCCTGAGGATGGCAATATAGAATATAAGAAAAATAGGGTCTTTTTCACATGTAGTCAAAACTCTAATGCTATCCGAAAATAGTATGCTTTGAGGCAAGAAGAAATTTCTTTATTACCGAGTGCTAAAGACAAAATTAACTGGTGCTAAATGAAGTTACTGGGGATGGCCAGTGAAGAAAGCTGGATAGGACTAATTTTGAGACATACTTACAGGCAAAGGAAAGGTATCTGGAGTCACCATGTCTTTTGTGCCTTCTGTTAAAGCCACAACATTTGGTTCACCATGAGGGGATAGAAAATTTGGCACACAGTACTGGGCAGAAAGGGCAAGCTTGCTGGGAGTACAGCAGTGGAATATGTGGGCAATTATTCAGATTAATTTGTACAGCTTGACACTAATTTCTTGGCCCATACTCTGATGAGAATAATGCTGCATTGTTCATATTGTAATTCTCCCCTTAATAATACTAAATTAATTTCCGTTCAAGACTCCTGAGCGTGCCATGGCACACATCACTAAAAAACCCTTCAGAGGCTGGATGCCTCTCTCAGATGAGCTAATATATTATCTCTTACTACAAATGTTGTGTCTTGATATTTGATTCCTATGTATCTGTAGAAACAATTACAGCAGTTTAATGCCCTGACCTCTTCTCTTTCATTGACTCACAGTGATTCACCATTTAAATGAATCTTTATCACAAATTCCCCTTATCTTCCATTAAGAAAGTTGGGAGCTCAGTCAACTATTTGTGTTTCCTTGTCGTAACTCCAATTGAATGAGTCAACTGCATTCAACAGCATTGAAGCTTACAAGCTGAAGAGCTCCTTCCTAAGGGAATTGTGCAAGAAACACAGGGGAATCAACATTTTTGTTGACTCTCTTCAGTGAAGTTCTTTGGAGGGATTGGGAAGCTTCTATTAACTTCTTGATCCTGGTCTGATTTTAAAGAACTTGCATTTTCAGAGTTGAAAGGCTTGGGATATTAATGGCTGTCTTAATGTGTTGAGGTTAGACCTGAGGTCTAAATGTTACTTGCACAACAGTTTCCAGAGTTATGTAACTTCAGCAATTGACTTCACCCTTGGTTTGAGATAATTTAAGAGTAGTACACTTAATCCTTCTTCATTTTGCAGCTCCACCCTTACTGAAGTGTTTCATTCTTTTTCTCTTCTCTGCATGCATGGGAACCATGTGGGAACTTGTAATTTTTGTTTAGATGTCTTTGCAGCTCTCCCACCTTCTTTCCTGTGTTCAGCAAGCTCTGTACTGGCACCTTCCAGGAAAAGGGTCTGAGAGAGCAGTGGAGGGAAGTGGGCAGTGAAACTACTTATGTACAGCACAGCTCCCAGCCTGTTTCCCAGTAAATTTGAAATTCATAAAGCAGTATGACTAATTTACTTAAAATATTTCCTCTTCCAAATGGCCATTGGACTCATTACTATGGCACCTATGAGTATAAAGTTGATAATTTAAGAAGGAGAATTTTCCAAAGCCAGAAGCTTAAATCTTTGTGAGTTCAACGTATTCCTGGCTAGTTTGCACGTTCAAAGTGGCACTTTTTAGTTGTATACTGGAGTGATTTTTTTTCCCCCAAATGTCTGGCCAGTAAGCATTAAACAGATAACAGAGATATAAGGGCTTATCATGAAATTGTACTTTCATTATTTTAACTATCACAGTTTTCTATATATTTTTATAAGTGGTTACAAATTTTTCACCTGCTATACTATCAATTAAATAATGTGTATATTCACAGAATATGTAATAATAAGCATGGTCTGGAGATTATTGGTTTCTTATTTAGGTTGTTTTTTTCTTACACGAGATTGCTAATCAGTCCAAAGATTTTTTTGAAGCCTGCTAGCTGGCTTAATGATGACTAAGCACATAAATAGTAAAAATATTGTTTGAGACAAGTCTTTAGATTTTAGGTGTTGTTGAGAACCTCCATGCTCATGGGCACCAGGCAGAATTATTGATTGTCATTGCCTCTGAGAATCAAGTCTTTAAGCCAGTGTGGGTCTACAGATAGAAATGCTTAACCTTTTCCTACACAAATTTTGATATGGTGCAGAGATTTTACCTTTGTAGTCACTGGTTGCAGTGCTTCCTATAAAGGCAAGGTATTATTTAGTACATTTTCTTGGCCCTAGTTATCTTTTTCCAGCAGCTTTGTAATTGTAGGTGATCTCTTTCTCCAGAAGCAGCAACATATACTTCTGTTGTTAATATATCATTACCACACTAATTTTGACAAAAATTCCATGGTCTCTCCCCCGAATCAACTCCCCTGGGAAACATTTCATTCTTTAACATCTCTGACTTCAGTTTTATTTAAATATTATGTAACTAGAAGCAGCATCTACAGTCCCAAATACTGAATTATTATTAGTCTTTGCAGAAAGCAAGATTTTAAAATATCAGAATGCTTAAAAGATACTGGATTATTTTCTTCTAGATTCTGAGCCTTTAGTATGTGTTTATGTATTGGTTTCAGGCTTTTCTGCCCCACTGCTGGGTGAGAAGTTTTGTTTGTTTGTTTTTTTGGGTTGGGTTGCTTTTGGTCTTTTTAAAGAGAAAAAAAAGAGGGTATCTGAATTCCACTTCTTCACGTAAATCAAACAAGTGTAATTGAAATAAGATCCCATACTCTTGAAGACCTGCAAACAAAAGCAGCTGTTCATTGCAACCTACAGCTCATTTTGTTTGGTGGCAAAGCAGAGCTTTGTATTGCCATATAACAGCAGTTTGATCCTCAGACATTTCAGTGCCTAGATGTCTTAAAACCTTTGGGCGATAACGAGCCTATTGCTCGTCTAAGAAAGTGGCTCTTGGTGGCTCCTTTCCAAAGATACTTTTTTTTTTTTGACTTGGTAGTCTAGCTTCAACTTGTAGTCAAGTATCATCCTACTTCTGCAAAACTGAAAAAGCTGTTTACTGTAAAGATGTGTTCCCTTAGTTGTTCATGTTGATTATAGTGAAGTGGGGTCTTGATTTTTGAAGTTGAATTTATTACTGAAGGGATGTTACTGAGCATTGGTTCATAAATGTGGAGGCATGCGTTGGTGTGTTTTTGCAGAGTTAGGCTCACTCACCTTCTGGGGGGGATGCCGTTATGAGCATTGGGTTCATGGCATCTGCCGTTTGTCAGCATCTTATGTAGTTTCACAGAAACCTCTTTTACATTGTTTGAACATGTAAAGAGGTAAAAGTCAGTGGTGAGAATTCAGTCATCTAACTACAATAAGTAAAGGGAAGAGTTTAGGTCGGAAACAGAATTATTTTGTGTGTTTTTAACTGTAATATCTTGTGTGATGTGAGCTGTGGACAAGATTTAGTTCTGAATGAACCCTTTTCCAAATACACCAGTGTTCATGAGCATAGGGAGGAGGAAGCTGGGAATTGGCGTCATCATTCAGGAGGAGTTCTCCCTGCTGGAGCAGAGATTGCATCCAGATGTACGGAAATCAGTCCCTGACTTCTATGTTTTGGCCGTACTTCTGACAGGATAATTTCTTTTCTGTCTTCCCTCTGTCTTATCTGAGCTAATATAATGAGACAAGAAAATCTCCCCAGATACCTGACTTACGGCATTGAAATAACCGTAGTTTCAAGATTAAAATCAGACAACTTGGGGTGAGGGAGAGGGAAAGCTGTGGTCACCGCTATGAAGAGGAAGAGTTATGGGAATAAGAACATACATCTGTAGTGATGATCTTTCATAATATAATCATCCATCTGCAAAGGATGATATTCTAAGGGAAAACACAGTGCAAAAATCACAGTGAAATCACACGGTTTTTAAACATGTTTCAGCAGCAAGTAGATATTTTTGAAACGACTCTTACTCTGAAGGCTCTGCAGTCATCGCAGCAATTGGAAGGCAAATGAGCATCTTAACAGAAGTCATCAACAAGGCTCAAACCTCTGTTTTGACTAAGAGTAATATAAAATACAGGCAGGGCAGGCATGAAGTTCTGGACTGGAGGTGGGTTGTTCTGCAGGTGGGCTTCTGCAGTGGATATATGTGATCGGGATCTGCTGTGGGCTGAGATGTAATACTGCAAGGTGGTGTAAAGTGGTGCTCTTTAACTCTCCTTTAAATGCTGCAGAGGTGGAGTGCCACGCTGGAGCTGCTGTTAGAAATCCCAGGACCCCCACACAAGGTTGCAGTGCTGATAGTACTTCAGCAAGCAGATTCTGGGACTGTAAAGTCTGTAAGTGCAATAATCTGTTTGTCATAAGATGACGTATATTTGCATCAATGTTAATCAATTACGGTTGATAAGGTCAGGTTGGACGGGGCTCTGAGCAACCGGATCCAGTTGAAGATGTCCCTGCTCATGGCAGGGGGGTTGCACTAGATGGCCTCCAAAGGTCCCTTCCAACCCAAACTATCCTATGATTCTATGTTCCCAGGGATGGGGCATCTACCACCTCTCTGGGCAACCTGGGCCAGTGCTTCACCACCCTCATTGTGAAAAATTTCTTCCTTATATCTAGTCTGAATCTGCCCTCTTTTAGTTTCAAACCAGTATCCCTTGTCCTATCGCACACGGCCCTGCTAAAAAGCCTGTCCTCATTTTTCTCGTAAGCCCCTTTAAGCACTTGAAAGGCTGCAATAAAGTCTCTCCGGAGAGAAGTTAAAGACGAGTGAGAAGTTAAAGGTTCATAAAAGAACGCAATTGCAAGTGAAACATTTGTTTTACTGTGATGTAGCTCTTTTATTTCCCTTCTGGCTAGGAAGGTAGATGTTTTTAATTATTTAAATTTTATTTATTTAACTGGAAAAATTGGGGGAGGAAGAAATGCACAAAGTTCAGCTTTTCCTTGTGAAAATAGAAAATGTTGAATATGTTCTGTCACTGGTAATAAAATGTTCCATTTGGCCCTAGTGTTCATAAATGTTTTGTTTCAAGTACTCTAGGAAAAGCAAAGGAAGAAAAAAAAGCTTCTTCATTAACTTGCTGGGGCAGGAACAGAAGAGAGAAGGGATGGTGATTGTACTCACTCTCACCCAAATGGGCAGCCTGAGCGGAATTTTGTAACTGCAAGGCAAATTTTTTTAAAAGTGCTATCCAGATCAGGTTATTTTATAATCATGTGTTTGCCAAATTTAAAGAGAAATAGGTATTCTCTTTAATGCACATATCACACAAGGATTTGGAGTGTTTCCTGAAAAAAAACCCTGTAGGAAAGCCAACTTTGGGGCTGTTACTTTGGCTGTTACCTCTACCTTGTCAAAAAAGATCACTTTGCTGGCTTATTCCAGGCACTTAATTAGTTCTTTTTGGCTCCTACTTTACCAGTATGATGATGTTATAAATTTACCTGTCCAATTGAGTGACAGAGGCTGGTCAATTAGAAACTTTTGATTTATTAAAGCAAGCGACAAGTAAGCAAAACAGCGCTGGGGCGGCCGGGGAGTCTCCTGCTCCACCAACGACCGACCACTTAACAGTCTTTCAGTCCTTTCTTTATACTTCTCGTCTCCTCGTCAGTGGTCAGTTTCTCCAATCACAATCCGTTTTCACTCGCGCCTTCTTTCGAATCTTCCAATTGCACTCTACTTCGTTTTCCTCCTGTCTTGTTGTCAGACAGGTTCTGTCTTGTTTCCAGGGGTATTCAAGGTGTTAAGCGACGATTTCTTATGACGCCATTCCATCTTAACGTGTGTCACAGGACTTAATTGCGTCTGACACAAAGTTTGATGAACAAAACAGTTCACAGTTTATAACAACGATATTACTTGAGGACCATTATTTCAAAGTATCTCAAACAAAAAATGTCTTTTGCTTTCTTACAAATCTTCTGCTACTTCTTCTGTCAGCTGAGTTGGTGTTTATGACTCCCCAGGCTCGCAGCAAGAGATCTGTAATTGTTATTACTTTCCACTCCCAATCTTAAGACACTCTTTTTTTGTGTGTTTACCAGCACGTCTTTTTGTCTTCTGATATAATTTTATATTCTGCTATTATTTTCTAATTATGTTTTAAAACCAGCAAGGATGGAATTATTATATCATGCAGTAATATCTGAAACAGATCAATTTTATGCTTTTTGTAATGAAGAATTTTGAAGCATAGAATTTTCAAGAACTTGGCTTTTCAGATGCACTGAAAAATGAGGAAAAGAAAAAGGTTGTGTCAATTATACATAGATCAGAAAGTGCTGCCTTGATAAAATCAAAATGTTTTGCAGAAATACATCAATTGCAATGAACTCTCTCCAAAACATTAACAGGTTTTGATGACTTCTTGCTTGTTTTTTTGATGACTTCTTATCTTTTTGTTCTTTTTGGAATAGTGACCTTAAATACTTGGCTGTTTTTTTTGTTGGTGGTTTTGTGTGTTTTTTTCTCCTCCTCCAAAATGAGGTTTCCAGAGAAAACCTCTTTTTGCTAGAATACATCCTTCTCTCTGTGTAGAAAACAACTTCTCAGTGCAATACTTTATTATTAACATATGAACAGGTGTAAACAGCAGCTCAGAATTATTTCAAATTAATCACTGTGACTAACACCTTTAAGCTGACAAAACCTAGTAAGGAAGAAGATGTTTTGGACTTTGAACTTCAGATTCAAATAACTATTTCTCGTGATACAGTTCGTCAGGTCTCAAATGCTATAAGCTTGAGTTCTGAAAGGCCCTTATTATTTAATTGTATTGTTTTGGCCTAAAGATCAGGCAATGAAATCTAACTTCTGTTGCATAGGGAGTGCCAGATATCCAAGCTCAGAGAACAATCAAGGGGGAAAGATACAATCTCAGCCACATTTTTACTTGGTTAACAGTCAAAAAAGGAAGTTGTGAATAAATAAAGAGGAGGGAAAAAAAGCCATCTTGAACAAAAGGAAGAAAAATAATCTCAGAGCTGCTGCTTCAGGAGCAGAGATTGGTCTCCTTTCTTTCTCCAGCTCCTTGCATGTATCTTTTGAGATTCTCCTCCAAGAAGCAGGTCTGAGATGGGAACTGCTAATGGCACTTCTTTGTCAGATGGACCTTCAGGCAGTAAGGGACACAGCAAAGTGCTGACCTCTTTATTCTTCAGGTCGCATTTAGTGTCTTTACTCTTCTTTTCTTCTAATGTCACGTAAGTTTTTGTAATTAAGGACTAACCTACCTTTGTGTGATGTCTGCATGTCATTCCTCAGGGCAGAGTTCAATACAGTCTCAGTCAAGGTCAGACACTTTTACCCTCACAGTAAGCAAAAGGAAGAAGTCATGGTCTAACCATCTCTTCTCAGTCATTTTCTTGCTTTTCCCTGAAAAAAGGAATATGTTCTGTGGCTGCCCACTGAAAAACCTGAATATGTTTTTTCATGGTATCCCTCTACCTAATCCTTAGGACAGGTGTATCTAAGTTAGTGGCTCGTCCATACATCACCCCATGTGTAATCCCCACTAACAGACTCTAAAACACGTACTCATATGCATAAAGAAAAAAATTGAAAATTACATTGCTTAAAAAGAGAAGGAAAACCAGGCAGAGGATCAAATTCAGACCTGGGTACTAGAAGAGCTGAGTCCCAGAAAGCCAACTCTTCCCACGGAGCCCTATCCTTGGCGCCATCCAAGACGTTAATTTCTATGATGAACACGAGAAACCAAGAAATGCTTACCAGGGTGGACTGGCTGGCTGCCTAACCCCGTACTCTGTCTCCAGCAGTGGCAGGAAGAGATACTGTTCAAGGAAAGCATGTGAGCTAAACCATAAGGGTGGTTTGCTGCTCTGGTGCTTTCCTCCCTCTTCTTGTCATGCTGTAAGAACTCAGCCACGCGCATGATGGTCCCAGGTTTGTTCCAGCGGCTGGATGATGAACTATCAGAGAGTGTGACCCCAGCTATTACGGTGTAACAGGCCAGCCATAAGCCTATCTTCTCAAATGGACTTCAAGTCTGCCTGGAAGTTTGCACCTGGAAAGCATTTTAAAGGAGGTGTGCTGGCAGGGTAACTTCCTCCTGGGATCAGTTAGGTAGTTAGGTATGTAAGTGTTATGAAATGGACAGGCAATTATTTGTCAGCTGTGTAAAATTTTATTTCTTATTACAGAATCACATGTGTCACCTTAAAGTCATGCTGGCATCCAATTGTTTTATTTTGCACTGACGGTAATGGGTGAGAAGGAAGTCGCTGAAGTGGTGGATATTTGTCCTTTTTTTTATTATTATTTTTGGACCAAAAGGTATTGATTTTGCTTCTTAAGGATTTTGTCTTTTTTTTGGAAGTTGAATAAGAAACAGGGTTAGCTGGAGTGTAGCCTGCATAGTGTCTCCTCATGGTTACTGATGAACCATCCAGGTAGACTATAGCTAATCAAAGTTCTCCATAATTATTAATGGCAACTTGCAAGGAATTTTTTACTGAGAGAAGCATTAAGAAACATAGTAACTATTAAAACTGCATGTAAGAGCCTGGATCTAGAGCAGACAAGGCAATTATGCCAGAAACTGCTTCTATATGCTTTGTGTAGGTGTGAAGTAAAGCGTGCACCTATAGTAGTGTCTTAGTTCAGAGCAAGAGTACGCTTTTGAAGATCTCCTGATAGACCCTGTTTCCCACCCTTGCGTTTGTGTTGCAGTCCAAGTAAAACTGCAGCCAAAGACGCACTCTGGGAGCCCACCTAATGCACTCGCACTCCGACCTCTAACTGCTGTACAGGTCACGGAACCGGATTAGAGCAAGACTAAAGTAAAACCTCTGCAAAGTGAGTATTGTGGATGCTGGCTCTCAAGACCTGACTGCATGACTCTGCAGATCTGCTGCTACTGAGCTGCATTACGAGCCATAGCTGTTGCAGCTCCACTAAGAACTTCCACCCATGCTGTATCACTCGGTCTTGCTGTATTTGAGCTCGTCTTGAAGCAATACCACAAGGTGATAAATTATCATCACTCTGAAACTCAATAGGCTATTGATAGAGCTGTGTGTGTAATTATTATTCATGTGAATGTCTAATTTCTTAAATCCAAGCAAGTTTTGCTGTTGCTTGTTCCCTGGAAACAATTGTGACTAAATAAAAAGGCCCTTTATATAAATTTTCCTTATTTCTGTCAACACTTTTGTTAAAAGCTCTGCTAACTACTTCAATCTGTCCCTAAGTTTTCGGAAGGACCATATATATTCTTCTGCCTAGTTCTGTGTTTTGTTTTATTTATGTCATCTTTCCACATTATTTTCATTTGTTTTAGAATCATAGAATCCTTTAAGTTGGAAAAGACTTTTAAGATCATCAAGTCCAACCCTTAACCTAACACTGCCAAGTCCACCACTGTGGTAGTACATCCCCCCACCCTCACTTGGTAAGCCTTGGCCTTGGAGCAGAGAGTTTGGCGGTTAAGGGCCCCTTGACTGTACCAAGTGCTCTTGCGTAGGTGGGAGTAACTCACCATCCCCAGACAGCCTCGGAGCATATCTGATCTAGCTGTGGTTTGGGTGGATCAGTACTAGCATCACTGGGGTGTCAAGGATTCCAGCAATTACCAACAAAACGTTTGTGGCAAGGATGGAAATTTACTGATGCCTAAAGTCTATCATCTCCCAGTCCTACAAACAGTGCTCCCAAGAGAGATCCTTTGAGCTCTCCTGGACTGCAGCGGGCTGTGATCAGCATCTCCTTCTGAGAGGGACGCCTCTCAGAGCCTGTGAACCCTCAAGTTCGTGATCAGCTCAGAGGCTCGACTGTTCATTTGAGCGATGCAAAGCATTCGACATGAGTATTAGATAAAATTCAAGAGGGGGCATTTAAAGGTACCTTTGTACATATTTATCTCTTTTCTTTATATATCTTTAAGTGTCTGATCTTAATATGTTGCTATGATTTGACATTGTGATTTGTCTCAATATCATTAGTCTTAGTTTTAGCTTAATTGTGTTACTAAGTTTATATATATACGATTTGATATTGTGATTTATCTCAGTAATGCTAGTGAATTTAGTTGCTGTTATTTTAAAGTTACACCAAGCACTACACCAGAATCCCCGATACCTTATCCCTTAGACATAAACCGTTGACCAAGTCTGGGACTAGGAGTGGATTCAGCCGCACCTGGACTCCTTTCTGAGAAGAAGTTCAGAAAGCAAACGGGTCCACTCTGAACCTCGTGACTCAACAGGAGGGCATTCCTTTACTTTCCTTACCTAAGCTTAGTCATAAACTGTCAACCAAGTCTGAGACTAACGGTGGATTTCGGCCCACTCTGAACCTTGTGACTGAATGGGAGGATCTCCCCTACTGTCTCTCCTCAATACACTTTAACCCGATTCGATCCACGAGCAAATCATTCCAATCTAGTTGTAACTTGGTTTCTCTTTGTATACTGTTTTCATGTTATGTAAGTAAGAGGGTGAACCTTGCCATTGAATTCTGTTAAGTCACACCCTTTTACAAATTTATATTAAAATCATTCTTTGGTGGTGATTCCTTAAGCAGCCCAACCACTCATTCACGACAACCACTAAACCATACCCTGCAGCGCTACATCTACATGTCTTTTAAATACCTCCAGGGATGGTCACTCAACCATTTCCCTGGGCAGCCTGTTCCAATGCTTGGCAATCCTTTCCGTGAAGAAATTTTTCCTAATATCCTATCTAAACCCTCCCTGGCACAACTTGAGGCCGTTCCCTCTCATCCTGTTACTTGGGGAAAAGAGACTGACACCCACCTCACTGCAACCTCCTTTCAGGTACTTGTAGAGAGTGATAAGGTCTCCACTCAGCCTCCTGTTCTCCGGGCTAAATAACTCCAGTTCAGAAGACTTGTGCTCTAGATCTTTCACCAGCTTTGTTGCCCTTCTCTGGACACGCTCCAGCACTTCAATGTCTTTCTTGGAGGGAGGGGTCCAAAACTGAACGCAGTATTGGAGGTGTGGTCTCACCTGTAGTGCTGACTACAGGGGGACAATCACTTCCCTACTCCTGCTGGCCACACTATTTCTGGATGCTGTTGGCCTTCTTGGACACCTGGGCACACTGGTGGCTCATACTCAGCCGGCTGTTGATGAACATCCCCAGATCCTTTTCCACCGGTCAGCTTTCCAGCCACTCTAGAATAGAATAGAATAGAATAGAATAGAATAGAATAGAATAGAATAGAATAGAATAGAATAGAATAGAATAGAATAGAATAGAATAGAATAGAATAGAATAGAATAGAATAGAATAGAATAGAATAGAATAGAATAGAATAGAATAGAATAGAATAGAATAGAATAGAATAGAATAGAATAGAATAGAATAGAATAGAATAGAATAGAATATAGAGTATTTTTGGTTGGAAGGGACCTACAATGATCATTTAGTCCAACTGCCTGATCACTTCAGGGCTAACCAGAAGTTTAAAGCGTGCTATTAGGGATATTGTCTAAATGCCTTTTAAACACTGACAGGCAGGGGACATAGACCACCTCTCTCTGTTCCAGTGTTTGGCCACCCTCTTGGTAAAGAAATGCTTCCTAATGTCCAGCCTGAACCTCCTCTGACGCACCTTTGAACCATTCCCATGCATCCTGTCACTGGATCCCCGGGAGGAGATCTCAGCACCTCCCTCTCCACATCCTCTCCTCAGGAAGCTGTAGAGAGCAATGAGGTGACCCCTCGGCCCCCTTTTCTCCACACTGGACAAACCCAGCATCCTTGGCTGCTCTTCACAGGACATTCCTTACAGCCCTGCCACCAGCTTTGTTGCCTTCCTCTGGACACATTCAAGGACCTTCACATCCTTCTTAAATTGTGGAACGCAGAAGTGCGCACACTGCTCAAGGTGAGG
>NW_010542627.1:36533-46435 GCF_000687285.1 Phaethon lepturus
CTCTTGACGGGCTGTTACGCTGTGTGTGATGCACCCCAGGATGTGGTTTGCTCTCTTGGCTGCCGGAGCACGCTGCTGGCTGCTGTTGAGCCTGCTGCCAGCCAGCAGTCCCAGATCCCTTTCTGCAGGGCTGTTCTCTGGCTGTTCCTCTCCCAGTTGGTACTTGTGCCCGGTGTTACTCCATCCCAGGTGCAGAATCCAGCATTTGTTCCTGTTAAATGTCATCCCATTAATGATTGCCCAATTCTTCTGTCTATCTGGATTCCTCTGCAAGGCATCTTGTCCCTCAAGAGAGTCAACAGCACGTCCCAGTTTGGTATCATCAGCAAACTTGCTAATGGTGCATTCAACTCCTCCATCCAGATCACTGATATAAATATTGAACAGAACTGGCCCCAGGATTGAGCCCTGAAGGACACAGCTGGTGACCGGCCGCCAGCCAGATGTAGCCCCATTCACTACAACACTTCAGGCCCTGCCCTTCAGCCGGTTCTTCACCCACCGCACCATAAACCTGCTCATCCCACGGATGGACAGCTTGTCCAGAAGGTTGCTGTGAAGGACAATATCAAAAGCCTTACTAAAATCCTAGTAAGAAAAACTACATCCACTGCCTTGCCTTCATCCACTACATGGGTGACCTTATCGTAGAAGGATATCAAATCAGTTAAACAAGACTTTCCCTTTGTGAACCTATGTTGACTGTGCCTGACGATTGCATTACTCTTTAAATGCCTTTCAGCAGTACCCAGTATAATCTTCTCCATAATTTTTCCAGGAACTGAGGTTGGACTAATAGGTCTGTAGTTTCCTTGGTCTTCCCTCATGCCCTTCTTGCAAATTGGAATAACGTTGTCTAGCATCCAGTCAGCAAGGACCTCCCCAGATTCCCAAGAGCTTTGGTAGATGATCGAGAGGGGTCCTACCACACATTCGCTAGCTCCTTCAGTACTCTGGGGTGAATCCTACCGGGCCCCATTGACTTATGAACATTCAGCTGATACAGCTGGTCCGTTACAATTCCAGTGTCCACAAACAGAAAGTCACTGTCCCCACACTTGTGGTCCTCCAACTCAGGGGACCGGGAAGCCCAAGGTCTATCAGTACTATTAAAGTCTGAGGCAAAAAAAGTATTGAATGCCTCCATTTTTACTTCATCCCCATTAGTCAGATGACCATCTTCAACAAACACTCACTTGGCTGTACTCACCAGGCAGTTCTGCACATTGATGTTTCAATAACGAGGACTATTGCACAACAGGGCAAAGGTAGCGTACGCTGCTCATAAACAAAGTCTTTTTCCCTGAATCTAGCCCTCCCTCCCAAATATCAGTAGCAAGTGTTGGGCTTTTTTGAGAGGCTCTTCTGTGTCCTGCACATACATGGACCTGATAAGAAGGAATTTATGTGAGTTTGAGGAGGGATTTTTTTTTTCCAGAAACAAAAGGAGGTTTGTGATCTGAGAAGTGGCTGTAATGTGGGTAATGTGGGCACTGCTCCTTTTGGGTGAAGGAGCCACCCCAATTCTTCTTTCATAAAAGTCCAACTCTCTCCTGGCTCCCTGATTAGCACAGGCTTTTTGCTTTCTCTAAGGGTCAGAGCTCGTGGATTTTCCATACCCATGGCAGCTTGGGGACATCCTGGACAACAATCTATGAAACATCTGTGTTGGTCTTAAGCTACCATGTGTTAAATCGAAGGAGAAGGATTCCTCACCAGCAGGGTTAACTCTAGGACAACAACTTTGCCTGGCAGTCACTTTTCACATGCAAATCAGAGGGCCTGCTGCACCAGGGCAATTGTAACCTTTGACTTGATGTTTCCTTGAAAATTCTAGATCAATCTCTATGTTCAAAAGCAGGGAATGTAAAAATAAAATAGGTTCAGAGTTCACTCCAAGAAACTTCTTCATAGAGCACAGCCCTCCATATCTTGATAAACAGCACTGCCATAAGCCCAGTGCAAACCTGTATGCAGCTTTAACTGGTGCATAAGAAGAAAGAGGTGGTGTGAGGAGGGGCCGTCCCTTGCTCTTTGTCATCGCCTGCTGAAAACTTCACCCTTTGTAGGCATGTTGGCAATCTCTGAAACGAGCTGGCGTGTGCCCTTCTTAGGGTAAAAGTTAAGCTGTAGGGGAAGAAGGGAGCAGTAACACAACCGTTTTCTTCTACTGTGGGAAACTACTCTCTTGACATATCAGACAGAATGCTTTGGTGACTGCACATCCTCTGATAGAGGAGTTTAAAATAGCAAGTAATTGGGAAGAAAATAGTAAGGATGGATTTATTTGAAGAAATCATGCTATGGCATGCCTTTTCGCTCACTGCCTGTGCCAGGCTCAGGGAAGGGGTGGGGAAAAGTACTCTTTGCAAGCAGTTGAAATTGCAATTGTTGCCCATGAAAATCAAAACATCATTTGTTATTTACCTGCTGAAATTTTACATGAGCAAAATGTGATCGAGTGATGTTCTTTCTCCAGACTGCTCCTTGTTTTCTATTCTACTTGAAGTCCACTCTGAGGAACATCACAACTACAGACTGAGTGCTGGTCCAGCGATCCTGAAGGACCATATCTCAAAACACCAGACTCGAATTTTAAGAAGGTAAGATGCTTTTGCATAGGGATGGAAAGTGGTTTACAGCACTTTCCCCATCTTGAGAGAAAGCTGAGCTGCCCTGTTGCCATAGGCAGAACTTTCTCTTCCTACTCACAATTCTCCTGGCTGTACACACAACCTTTGTGACCACAGGAACAAGTGGGGAACTCATGGTAAGTTGATCAGCTGCTATGACTCTGCTGTCTCCTCTTCTTTCCTCTCACTGGAGTCCTTTCTGAAGTTCTTTCCCAGGACAGGACTCTGCATTGCGTAGGGATAACCCACGTCCTTTGCTGTTACCTGCATCCCTTCACAATGCTGTTTTTATGTGCTCAGCTTTCTAAGAACATCTTGGATAATTTTTTTCTCCTCTGTACCTCTCTCTCTATCATGATTTATAGTTTCCCAGTTTACTCATTTAAAAACAACACCCCCCCCCCCAATATGGTCAGTCTTACAATTCTCCATTTCTAACTGCATTTGATTCTAATTTCATTATTGGTCATTTTAAACCTATTTGGTTTTGTATTGTTCTAGTTTCTTAATCACTATATATGTGGAAATGCAGTGATGGAAACAGGCAAGATCTGCTGATTCCCAACCACTTTCCATGCAGTTAGAGGTTTGAACTATGTCCCGTGAACAGAAACTCTGTAAAAAGAAATGTAACTAATCAGTATGAATCTCAAAGTTGCCTGAATGCTCTGGTTTTCCTCTAGAAAACAAAGCGGTTTGGATGTTTAAACTTAAGTCAGTCAACAATTCAGTCCCCTCTTGAATGCTTTGATGGAAGAGAACATTGGCTTCAATCTGGTTACATGTGATAGAAAGGCCTGAGGAGAAAGATAGAAAACAAGTAATTTTTACTCATTTTATCTTGGAATCCAGTGGGATTATGAGGTTTTTGTTTTCAAGATGTGTGGTTGCTGTGCTGGATGACAGTGTAACAATGCTGCAGTTTGAACACAGACAGGGGAAAAAGAAAATCCATCAATATATCTAAAGAGTGGTTACAATTTGCAGCTGTGCAGTCTGTCTGCTGGCCAATTTCAAATTAAAAGAAGTAAAAACTCTGCATGGCACAGTCCCCTTCATGCAAATAAAAACTGAGTGAATCCATCTGTTTCTAGGAGATCTTCAGCTCTTAACAGTCAGAATACAGCAGGGACCAGGGTATGCACTTACTGCTGGGCTTCAGCTGAAAGTAAGTAGGATCAAAGAAATCATCTGGAATAAGGATGGAAATGTGGAATACTGCTGTAATTTAGGTATTTGTTCTTACTTCAGCCATTTAAATTTATTTTTTTTTTCATCTTTGTGGGATTTTTTTAATAGCTCAGGGAAAGATTCTAATTTATTTCCTCTTTCTTGTGGGCAAGGAGAAATATAGTGAACTTCAGTGCCTCCCTATAATCTCTCCAGTGCCTCCAGGGCTAGCAGTCAGAAATGCAATGGTAAAAACTTAATTAATTTAGCTGTATATAGGCATTATCAGTAACTGTATCCCTGATTGATTGCACAGGTTGCTGATCAGAACTCTATATGCCCAGTGACAGAACAGAGCAGTCTATTTTAACTACAAATCATGATTCTCGTGGGGGCCCAGCTTCTATTAAAAAAAATAATAATTGGATTCCATTCTCATTGGATTTGGACAAAAAAAAAAATTTAATACTGCATACAAATTGTGCCTATCAGAATATTTTTAGGAACTTGAGAGTTTCCATGACATTTAGCGATAGAAGCTACTCACCTCAACTGAAATGTAACTGCCTCTGTGATGAAACCACAACTCTTTTTCTGGATGAGTTGTCTAGTACCCTTGCAGGAATGGTGGGCACCACGATTTCATCCTCTTCCTGTTTTAACAAAGGGAACGTAGCAGCTCTGTGCACCTATATCTTCTGAGTCTTTACAGTGTGGGTAAGTGGAACCAATGGGATCTTTCAAGTTGTAACATTTGATTAGTGCTATTTTTGACATTTTGTTGCTACTGTGTAGAAGGATATGCTGCTTTTAGGTGTATTTTCTTTGTACCTTCAGAAAGAGAAAGAAATTCTTTTAGGAAATGAGATCACGACCATCTTGCTACAATAGAAAGAGAAGCCTCCTGGAATTTATCTTCTGGGTAAGTAGATATTTCCTTAATGTATGTGTTTAATAGAATTAGTATTACATATTGAAGAAAAAAGGTATACATTCACAAAGAGTTTATTTCCCAAATATGCTAAACAGGCTGTCAATCTACCTCACTTAAATAACTTTTCTTGTTCAAGAAAAATCTGCTGAATGAAAATAGATCATCTTTAATAGTGGAGAGGTGCAGAACAGAGCCTTGGTTTTAGTCACTACTTTCTCTGCCTGTTTGCCTGTTTCTAATCCCTTGTTATTTATGGCAAGAGACCTTGGATCCCATGTTACTTGTTTCAACCATTTTCAGTCTAATGTAATTTTGAGTATCAGTTGTGAAACATTCATCTATGCATTGATTCTACTTTCTGAGTATTTTGGAACCTTGTTAACTGCAAAACTTAAAAGTAAATGCTGTAACAAAAGCCATTGAGAAGGATGTGAGACAGTTGTTTCTGACTTTAACGGTTTTATTGAATCTTGGGCTATTTACTTTCCTTTAGAGAGATCCAACACTTTTGAAAGCCTAAAAGTGCAAGGTTACGTACACTGTGGTTACTGAGAGAAGCTGAAAATACGCCCCCCTAAAAGCTCCAAAATCAAGAAGCAGAGTAGACTAACTTACGAGATTGCTCTATGAGTCAATACTCCAAATCATATCTTATGTGCTTTGGACTCTCTGATACCCAACCATGTCTATTTTGGCATTTTGCTGCTCATGCTTAGTCACATAACTTCACGTGCTTTTTATACAAGCTTTCCTTCATCTTCCTTGCTGAGTCTAAATTGACACACTTTCCATATTTAAATCCGAACACTTACTAAATATATTAATATCAAGACTGGAGTTATCTGAACCAGGAGAGCAGCTCTTAAGCAATCTCAGCCAAGACGACTTCTCAGAATCCCCGCACAAGGGCAACGCTGCAGCCAGGTAATCGCAGGGCAGCGAGAGCCGTGCTGCGCGCGGAGAGCCGCTTGCCCGCCCCTGAGTAGACAGTGCTGACAACAATCAGCTTCCATAAAAACGTGCCACCACCAACTGGAGAGCGTTTCCCACGCGTGCGCCGGCTGGCAGGAGGCAGCGGGCAGCCCGGCCGGGCTGACAACAATCAGCTTCCATAAAAACGTGCCACCACCAACTGGAGAGCGTTTCCCACGCGTGCGCCGGCTGGCAGGAGGCAGCGGGCAGCCGGGCCGGCTGCGTGCAGGCAGCAGCTGTCCAGTTCAGCACCATTTCGGCACGCGTGTCACCAGGGCGGTTGCCCTCAGGCATCACCAAGAGCGCGCGCACGCGCACACACACACACACACAAAAGGTGTTAAGAAGATGATGGTTTTTAAAATATTTTCCTAAGAAAACCCAGTGTGTTTACTCCTAACAGTTCCTGAGGTGGAAGAATGGGATTTCACGCAGACCACAGGTTCTGGCATGCGCCAACTCGTTTGTTCAAGACTTGAATAGCTTATTTTAAGTAAATTAAATGACCGCAGTGATAATCAATAGACAGGTCACAGTAATGGCAGTAAAGAACACAATGCCTTACCCTCTAATCTATTTAAGCTTATTTTTGGGGAGAGGTAGGAAAGAGGGAGAAACGGACAAAGAAAATGTTCTTCCTGCCCCTGCAGCCAGCATACCACATCCTAGAGTTTGGATTGCTAAGGAATGGTTGAGACCGTGCATCCCTGTGCAAAGCACTGCAACTTCTCCAGCTTTGAGTCTGATACAGCAGAAGACATCTCATATCCTCTTACAGAAAAGCAGATGTACAAGTATCTGATGTAGTCACTGTCTGTAGATACAAGTGACAATGACTATTTAAAAATATTTGTCTTGTAAATGCTCTGTTTATTCAACTAAAATGCTTTGAAAGAAAGTGTTAATAATGACAGGATTTGAGCTCTGAAATTCCTGTTTTTTCCCTTTTATTACATTGCATCTTAAGAATTAACAAAAACATTTTCCATCAAGAAAGGAGAGAAAATCAACAACTTTGTTATTCAAAGCAGTATGACTTGGGAGGTGTTTCAAGTGAACTAGAAAAATTATGAACAATGCCCTGACTGCTGGTTGACGTCACTACCCAAGGAGGCACTCCTCTGTCGCAGAGAGGAATGAGGAAGCTGACAGGTGAGAACTGGCCCGTGAAGGCTTGTACAGCTATAAAAGCACTAGTAAGAGGGAAAAAACAAAAGCTCTGTTGGAAATAACACTGAGTCTTGAAACCAGCTAATGGTACTGGTACCACTACTGAAGTGTAGATCCTAAATACTAAATTTCTTTGCTTCACTAGGTAAAACAAACATCTCAACAAATGTGTCCAGTGCTTCATCCCAGCACATCTAGGTGGCTTTAAGTACCTGAACAAGTGCTGTGCAACGGTAGCCTGGAGTGTTTGTGCATCTCTGGAGTTGCCCTGCTGGCACTGGACTCCTGAGGGTGCCCAAATGATCTGAAAAAAAAGGAAGGATCCGTGAATGACTCTGATGAATGGCATTCAGAATTCCTGCTTGGCTACACCATGAACTGACAATAAAGACCATCTTCCAAAATGTAAGCCCCCTTCTGTGTCTCTGCCATTACCTAATTAACCTGTGCTTGCTTTTAATTATTAGTTAAGAATGGTTTGAAACCCGTGTGTGAGTTGACAGTGGTGAAGAGCTTGTGTAGGAGGTGAACTTGTTCTGCATGAGCCCTGATGGAGCAGAACATACGTAAAGGCTAAAGTCAGGTCTGCAGGCTCCCAGCATGCTTACAGCAGGGAGTGCAGCTTGATGGATTCACGTACCCTGGGATAACAACCCTGCTGACAGAAGATGCCTCTGGTGTCCCCAGCTATGTTAGGCAAAAGACACTCAGTGGAGACACTGGTAGGATAACAGAGCATTTTGCTAAGATATATGGTACTGCTGTACTCAAAAAATAAGTACCTGAAATTACAGGTGTTACCATTTAAATTACGTGTCTCTCTACTCAAGCTGTGGGTTCGGCCCTGTGCTGTCAGCATTGCTACTGCCTTAGGATGATATTGGCTCAATAGCTTCTATATGGCTTGGGACTATAACATTGTATTGCTTTAAATATTTACTGATTTGCTGAATTCAGATAAAAGTTGTATTTAGTGAAGCAAGCTCAGGGTTTGTGCCTGAATATCTGGATGTAGATATAACCTCTATCACGTGCCATGGATCTGCAGAACTCTGTTCTACGGGTAACACCACGCTAGCAGAAGTCTGTTTACTGTCAAAACAAATACTGGATGAATTACTTCATACCAGATACTACAGCAACAGAGACTATGGCAGGACTATTAAGGAAATAGTTGGCTATAAAACCCCTTTTGTTCTCAGAATTAGAATGTGATGCACATACAACAGAAATGGCTGCTCTTGGTATGACATTACAGTCATAACAACTTTAACTAACTATGAAAGACGCTGAAGAGAGTGAGTATTGCTACTGGTGCCAAGACCTATGCAGAAAAGGTTGATCTTAGTCACCTTTGTGAGGACATACAGGTGTCAAGCAGAGTTGTGTCTACTAACAGCCATCAAGTTTAACATTTCGAAGTGGCATCATATCGCAAATCTCTTTACTTCTTGACTTACAGGCAATCATTAGTGCTGCGCGAGGACAGGGAATCTGCAGTGTTTATTTTATTTAACAGATTTTTCTCCATCAAAAACAATAGCACATGACATTTTATCAGCACCCTCTGGTCTGCAATGAGGTTGGTGATTTTTAATAACCAACCTGCAATACTCTGCTTTCTGGACCATGGTGGGATTTTGGGAACATTTCTAAAGATATTTGGAAGTATCTGGAGGTCATGTGTCCTGCCTGTGTGCTGTCAGCACAGCCAGGCTGAACCTGAGCGGTGTGGAAATGCAGTGTCAGACTGACAGCTACCTGTTCTTAGGAAGGTGATGTCTCCAACAGACCATGCTACAACCCAGGCACAGCTCAAAGACTAGAGCAAATTTTATTTCTAGCTGTGTCTTGGGTGCAGAATCATTACTTTAGGGAACTTGAGCTTTTCAGGGGAAAAGTGTTACACATTCATGTACCTACACAGAATAATCTCAGTTACAAATAGCCTGATCATTTGCACCGTCCTATCTTACAGTTCTATGCTTATTACCAACAGCTATGTCTGCTGATGCCTTGGCACACAAGATGTTTACCCAAAAGGCGACATTGGGAAGGCTACAGCATTGCATCAAAAACACTTACAGGGAAATAAGTGCTGAAAAAGGTTGTGTGGGGACTGCCGAAAAGTGAAGAACTGACTTCTGGAACCTCAGAGATAAACAGGGCACACACAAAAAGGCTCTGCTAACCAGGATGTCCGCTGCCCAGTGGTCAGTAAGAACACTCATTTTTAACTGACACGAAGCACAGACCAGGAGCTGAAAATGTCGTGGCTGACGACTGCTCTTGCTTGACGCTGTCTCCATTGGGCATGCTGGAAGGTGAGGAGTGCAAAAAATCTATAGCTCGATCTACTGCAACTAAGGGGAACAATTTTCAGAAGTTCTACTTGTATGTATGTGATACACATACAACACTTTATTCAAATATTAACATCCATTTGTTCTACATAACTAAATATTTATATTTTTTTTAAAAATGGGAGAATTCAATACCCCACTGTTGTGGCATAGACTCTGATTTCTAGGTAAAATAAGCACTTGTAAGAAGATGTGTGACTAACATTTTTATCGCAGCCTTTTGTCCTGCTTCCAGATTAGAAAGAAGCTATTTCCATAAAAAACATTCTCGATCTGAGAGCATTAGATGAAAGCATTTTCTTAAGAACTGAACAGTGGGTCAAACTGTCTTTCCATCAAGTAAAAAAAAAATCCTTTTCTACTTTGGAACTCAACATGCCCTGTGCCAAGGAGATCAACAAGTTATTTATGTATTTTGAGTATCTTTTACTAAATCAGTTGTCTGAAAATGGAGTTGAATTCTTGAATTCAGTCAATAACAGTCATTTCCTCTCTGTATTGTTGGCTGTTTTATAGGTCCTTCACACGCCCCTTCTTCAGTCATCTCTTCTGAGAACCAGTGTTACATGGATTTATTTGGATAGGAAGTGGCTCCTCAGTTCTGGTCACAGTATCACAGAATAACAGAATCACAGAATCACAGGATCACTAAGGCTGGAA